>NC_084709.1:21748916-22053657 GCF_033807575.1 Cydia pomonella | reverse complement strand
TGACTGTATATTGAATCGTCTGAGTTGAAAGCTCGCCTGCGTCAATGAGCCAGGAAAATAACACTTCTAGAGGTATCAAGTATTGTCGGCCACGACTAATGTTACCTATTCGATGCCCCGACCAATAATCGATATAATTAAGACTGTTATATCGACATCATTGGGGATTATGGCCACTATATTTATTGTGTACGACGTGTAGAACTAAGCTTCTTCTTTAATAATATATGAGGGTTGCTACGAATAGAGGCAGTGTATTTACAATGTTACGAGTATCTGAAATGTGGAAAATAGCTTGGCAATTTTCTCGAAGCAAGCAATACTTAAAACAATATAGTACTAATAATTGTTGATGGTACGAGTATAAGCAACGTTTTATATTTATTAAGTATCTAATTTAAATTCTCTCGGGATTCTTATCGAGGATCTCGAAATCCATTGCTAGGGTATCAACGCCGACTTAGGTAATAATAAGCCACTAAACACACAAGGCATACATTCTTATCCCTAGGGATAGACTAGCCGACATATGAAGGCGAGCAAGGCTAACAAATCTAGACGACGTAAGAGATATCAATGTAGAGACGGAACGGTTAGTCTACTTCGCTTGCTTTAACAGTATAATTACTTATGGTCTTATTTTGTGGGGATCAGCTGCTGATATTGATTCAATATTCATTTTTCAAAAACGGCAATTAGATCAATTTACAACCTAGGGTCGCGTGAGTTACTAAGATAATTATTTAAGGAAATACATAATCTTACTCTGCCGTCGCTACATATATTTGAAATAAAGCTTAAAGTACCATCTTACAGACAGGCTAAAACAAGAAAGTGGTTCTTGAGAAATTGTATAAAATTATATAACAAGATAGGTACCAAAACGTATTGCGTTTCACGGAATACAGCACATCGTTAACAATATTTGAAATGTAAAATAATGGTTCATATGCAAAAATATTAACCACTGAACATTTTGGGCAATAAGAGACAAAGCATTTTTTACATGTCCAATATTGTTAAAGATGTGTGTGTATTACCACAGATTAGGTATTATGCTTAAACGGAAAAGTACTCTTGCTCAGGCCCGACGTTGGGGCTGACATCGGGCGATAGCGTGTGTGGATGTAATTGGCGGACGAGCCGCTCTGCCGTCTAGTGCGGAATAATCTTGTTGATACTTCAACTAGTACGGCAGATCGAGCTAGTCGCTGCTAGCAGTAATGCTGCTGCTGTCCTAAAGGTCCTGAATCCTAAAGGTACGTTTATGCTACTCGAATATCACATTATTCCGCCTTATTCATTGACATATATTTAAGGACGGGCATTACGGGCAAGAAGAATGGGGCCGTACAGCGGTGTAACGCACACGAATTCGAGCCAAAGGTTTATGAGTTCGCATCCGGCGCGCGATTGCGATTGGCCGCAACTAGTTGCGTTAGACTGCACGATTGGCTCGAATTCGTAAGTGACTCCGCTGAACTAGCACCATTATTAATGTCCGTAAGGCCCACCTTAGATATATTATAAAGGTATTTTATATTACTTATATTCTTTCCCCTCCAAAGATGGACTCCTCAAGAAATTCCTGACATTTTCTCAACACAAGATTTTCTCGCAATCGGAACAAGATATTAGTGCACTGCAGTACAGTCGACCACAGATTGCGGCGCGACATTGATTAATCCATCCACTTGTCGCTCGAGCTGTTTAATCCACGTTAAGCTATCTGCTGCCACCAAACATTAATTCAGGAGTGTCGGAACGGATATTCCGGTAGGTATACTAGTTGGTTTCTATAGACGGTATAGAGTTCGTTAGTGACGAATCCGATACAAGAGCAGAAGATTCAACGGAGCGACGCTGTTCTGACGCGAAAATAGCGAGTGAATGCGTATTTACATTTCGGCTTTGTCCAATGGCTAGGGACACACTGTATTAGTCGAAACAAGATATACCTATCTGGTCTGTTTCTAAAATTAGTTTCTTCTTTTTAAAATTAGAAGCAGTGCTCGCAATGTAAGGTCGACGTCAAAAATCTGTTAACAATTTTGCACCTTATTCAATGGTAATATGGCACAAACCTCTTTGACGTCACCCGTATACTCAAAGTTTTAACAATAAACCGAGCGAAAGTTTCGAGAGTGTCAAAAAAGTAAAAATAATGGCAACTTTACTCTCGCAATACACGAGTTGGAAACATTATTTTCACTAGAATAGTCAACAACATGAAATAATGTATGCGAGTTGTTCATTTTAACATGTTTGTTCTTCTTCTTCCTCGCGTTGTGCCGGCATTTTGCCAAGGCTCATGGGAGCCTGGGGTCCGTTTGACAACTAAACCCAAGATTTGGCTTAGGCACTAGTTTTTACGAAAGCGACTGCCATCTGACCTTCCAACCCAGGGTAAACTAGGCCTTGTTGCGATTAGTCCGGTTTCCTCACGATGTTTTCCTTCACCGAAAACCGACTGATAAATATCAAATGATATTTCGTACATAAGTTCCGAAAAACTCATTGATTCAAACCTCACGCTCTTACCGTTAGACCACCAGCGCTCCTTGTAATATTTAGGTACGATAATGGTATAAATAACTTGTTGTTTGTTGTCTTGTATTCTCTTTTATTTTATGTTGTTTTTTTTACTACTTTATGCCTTTATTCCAGATAAGGTACTTCAGCGACATTTAAATTGCCCAAGGAACCCAAGGATAGAAATTTATACCTACGTAAGGTACACATTTCAACCACTTTTTATCGTTATTTTTCTGCAACTTATTATATTTAAGTTGCAAAGCTTTTTGTATATGTTTAGATTGTTTTAGATCTACCAACATTAGTACATACATACATATATATAATCATGCCTATTTCCCAGAGGGGTAGGCAGAGACCACGGATTTCCACTTACTACGATCCTGACATACCTCTTTCGCTTCTTTCACTTTCATAACATTACTCATACACGCTCGCTGGTTTAGGCTGCTCTTGACCTGGCCTTTCTTCGGAATTTCCCCGATTCAATTAGAAAAAGTCTTCCAAGGTCTATCGCTTCCAGTTCCCTCTTCTACTTCTCTTTTATACACTCTGTTTGTTAGCCTTCTTTCATTCATTCTTTCCACTTGTCCAAACCATCTCAAAATTACCTACATTTGTACCTTTGTAAATTTTTATCACTACGTCTAGGTTGTATGCATCTTAGAATTGGCTATTCTACAGTTTTTGTAAATAATGTCAAACGATCTTGATTTTCCTGAGGATCAAATGTCTATATGGGAATCATGGCATTCTCGCACTCAACGATTGAAACGCCTCTAACATAATGATAAGGTGATGTGACGTCACATCATATAAGTCTGTCCTAAATGTATGGAAGATCAAGGAAATTGTCATTTTGACCCTGAAATATTTCGTTTCGTTTACCATTTTTTATTTCTATTTTTGAAAGACAAAAAAAAATCTCAATATAATTTATTGAAGTCCACTTTCTTATAATGGATTGCTCATTTTCTATCCATTTAACTAAATTTTGTTATAATATTCAACATGTGTCAAGTACCCAATTAACTTTATAATAAAAATATAAACTACCATTAATTCAGTACTTGGCGCGATACAGATGACGCGTGATTAATCACCTCCCGAGCGCGCATATTAACAACATAATAATTATTAGTTATGTGCAATTAATGGACAAGGCGGTATTGTTATTAAATGCATTGTTAATTGCCCTCCGGGCATGTTGTATCAGAACTCGGAGAGATACATAATCGTAATTATAGTTATATGACTTGAGATTTACTTAAGTAAGCTTTTGAGTCATTATTTAGATACACCGGAAAGCGAGCAACAAGTTACACGAGTGAATGCGGGAGCTCGATTACGTTTCGCGGTTTAATTTTTTGTTTTGTCGATTTGATTTCTGACTGACCTTTATTCATGCCCGCCAAGACTTAACGTACCGTTACCCGCTAATTTAGCCTCACTTTTACATCTAACTGATTAACAGAACAATTATGTGAGCCGTAAGGAATTTTTTGACTAAAAACAAAAAAAAAGCTATAGACACTCTGTTTATTTTAATGAATGCTCCATGTGCTTATAATGTCTCATTTTTCGATCAACTGATTCAGAATTGGTTGTAGTTGATGTTAAATTGTGTCCGTTGTATTTTGTTCCAGGTATTACAAAATTCAAAATTCAAAAATTTATTCTGCAAGTAGGCCTCAAGGGCTCTTTTACAAGTCAATACAACATTTATAGTAATATCATATAGTGACATGAAAAATACATAACAACATTTATAAATACAACAGCCAATACCTGGGTAAACATTACATTATAATAATCTTAAAATAAATAATTAATACAATACAATAGAGATGTATAGTCTCTATGGTTAAAAACACATTAAATCTGGAGATGTAAAAGGTCCCCAATGTCAGAGTACTAATACTAATAAAATTTGGAGGTGTAAAGTCTCTCCAAGTGTCAAAATAAAATTTATACTAAATAAATAAACCGCGTCTGGACTGTTAAACTAGCAGTCTCATAAACTAATGCTACATTCTGTACATAACTAGTATGTACCAAGTCAAGTATATTATACAATATGACAGAGACGTATAGTCTCCACGGTTAATACATTAAGTTTGGAGATGTATAAGGTCCCTACGGTCTGAGAAAAATAATAATACACAATAATAAGATTTGGAGGTGTAAAGGTTCTCCAAATGTCAAAGAATAAAAAATAATAAAAAATTGTATGAAATACATATTTCACGTCAAGGGACTGTTAAGGTAACAATCTTAAAACTAGTTCTACAGAATACATAACTACTATGTATTTAATATGTCAATGTCATCATCAAAATAACTAAAACATAACAAACATTAATACATAAGGTTGAACAGCTAGAAACAACAGCGCCATATGCCTCTCCGGGACACTGCACGCAAAACTATTACAGCTTTTGAGACTGGATACTTGGCCATGATTCCGTGTCTCCCAAGTAGTCATCTATTTTATAGTATCCCTTTTTGAGAAGTGCATTTTTGACGTATTGCTTGAATGAAGTATAGGGCAGGTTCCATGCCTCTAAGGGTACTTTGTTATAAAATGTTACACAGTTTCCCATGAACGATTTTTTAACTTTCTGTAGACGAAACTTGGAGACTACTAACTTATGTTTATTTCGTACAGAGATTAACGTTATCTTTCAATCGGATTTTTTATGATCTTCCCTCATGTCAGCGGTTTGAAGCTTGATACTCAGAATTGCGGTAGCCATAGACAAAAGAGTGAAGTGAAGTGAAGAACAAGAAAGTTTTAAAGCAACTTTTATTGGTAATAAAATTTCCTTTTTGGTTGTTCAAAACATCACACAACGTTTTATTTTAATTTATTTCTTTATTTCAGGCTAATTTGCCCATAGATTGTTAGTTATATACAGACTTACAATACTAGTGTTAGTACATCTTAACCTAGGTCTCACGGCTTCATTTGGGGTCTTGGTACACAGGACGATGAGCTGACGCCCAGTGACAAAAAAATGGACAGTCCCATCTCTCCGCTATATCTATCAGCAAGCTGTTGGTGCTACCCCGCAAGCGATGCATTTGAGAGGCGATTCTTTTTCTCATAATTGCATGAAAATCGTCCATTCGTGCTTGCGCAAACATGCCTGAGGCACTGCAAAAGCGTGGTAGCCCCAACAGCATCCTGAAGCCGTTATTGAACTGGACACGCAGAGCACTGTAAGCGCGCTTCGTATAATTGATCCACAGGCTGCACGTGTAGAATGATTGGCAATACGACATAAATAATGTTTTCTTGACCTCCACTGTACAACGCGCAAACCTGCGAATCAACATATTAGCTCTTACTGCCAGTGCCCTGCGTTCCCTTTCAATATCCGCATCGTCCTTTAGGGTCTCTGTAATGACATGTCCCAGGTATTTAAAACTGGACACTCTGTTTAAGGTAACACCTCCGAGTGTCACCGGCTCAACTATTGGTAGGGTCTTATTACCAGCTGGAAAGATGAGTATCTCACTTTTTTTAATATTATAGATGAGCCCGTGAGACTCCGCATACGTGTCACACACCTTTAACAATTTATTCATAGCGCTGATCGACGGGCTCAACAGCACCATGTCGTCGGCGTAACTTATGTTGTTTACCATTTTGCCACCGATCGAACAGCCAACCATGGTGCTGCTGAGCTCGACGATCAGTTGATTAACATAAATGTTGAACAGCAGTGGAGATGTAAGTCCCCCTTGCCTTACTCCGCACTGAGCTCTATAACCGTCCGAGACCGACATCCCCCACCTCACAACATTATACTGATTGTTGTACCAATATTTTAACAGCCTTATCAGTTCTTGAGGAAGACCCGCCTTCCGCAACTTCTCCCATAGTTTTTCATACGACACTAGGTCGAAAGCTTTTGAAAGATCGAGAAAAGCCGCGCACACGGGGGTCTTCCTGTCAGTGTAGTACCTGACGGTGTGCTTCAGAACCAAAATAGCACTCTCAGTAGATAGACCAGCACGAAAACCAAATTGTCTATCATCTAACACTGCGTATCTACTGAGGTAACGCTCAAGCACACCGTCAAGAACCTTCGCTACAATTGTGGCCAAAGAGATTGGCCTATAATTATTGACATCAGATACATCGCCGGTTCTATTTTTTACTATTGGCACAACAACCGTTTTCAAAAACTCGTCTGGTAAGTAGGAGTGTCTCAAACCAAGGGTAAAGAGCATAGCCAACAGCCTATGGATGTGATGGCCAGCGTGTTGCAGGTGCTCGATGCTTAGCCCGTCATGCCCTGGAGATTTTCCACGAGTCATTTTATTAATTACAGAGTCAACATCTTTAGCTGTAATAAGAACAGGGTGACTCGCAACGTCAGCAGCAGCATCAAGACCCTGCACATCGCCGGCCAGTCTCGGCTTTATCCTAAAATGATTTTGAAACATGTTGGCTATGTCTTTATGGTCATCACAGCCACCCACGCACACCGGGAGACTCGCCTTAGGTTTCAAATTGTTTGTTTCTTTCCAAAAACTTTTGAAATTCTTTTCTTTATGAGAATTAACGAGTTTATCCATTCTTGTTTGTTCCTCGTTATTCTGATGGAATTTCAATTTACTCTTGAAACATTTTTTAGTTTTAACCATTTCATCGTATAGCGGACCAGAGCTAGGCCTACCATGACTTACCCAATTGAGAAAGCTTCGACGAGCCTCCGAGTGCGCGCCCCCGATGTGTTCATTCCAGCCAGCTTTATTCCTACCGCGAACATGTCTCACAGCGTTACGGCCATCACTAGCAGCCTCGGACAAGGACATAATTATTCTTCTATACAGGGAATCTATTACTTGCCTATGGTCAGAATTATCACACATTTTATCACAACAGCTACTAAGCTCCTGAGGAAAATCTATTTGTCTGAGTGACTTTTGACATAATTCCCTATATTTATCTATCTCAATAGCATTTCTATTTCCCCATATAACATTGTTTTGCACAAGATATGACATTAATTTCCTAGGTCTAATTATATCTAGGTTACATTGTAGCTCCATTGGAAAATGATCTGACCAAAAGATGTCGTGGTGAATTTTTATATTTTCTACCAATTTACTAGCGGATTCAGTAACTAGGCAATGGTCGAGCCACCGACTACAACCATGGGCCTCACTTATAAAAGTATAAGTATCAGAGGTTTCCCCAAAGAACTGCATATCAATACACGACCACTTTTGATCAGTACAAAAGCTCAACATATCGTTACCAAATAACTCGCCAGGATGAGCGTTTAGATCCCCTAGAATAAACACTGGACCCACATCACTCTGCTCAGCAATAGCCGCAATTTCGCTCAAACAGTCACTAAACTCTAAACGATTATCCATAGAATCTGTAGGCATATACACGCAAAATATCAAAATAGGACTATCATGCACAACTACTTTTATAGCAGAAATTCGATCACTGTTACATGGTATCACAGATACTTGACGAAACACACTTTTACGCCACAATATGGCCACACCCCCGAAGGGCCTACCTCGAAAAATGCCGGCCGCAGAGTCCACCGCTGACTTCCCCGTAAACCCAAAGTCGGAGTCCATATTTCCTAGCATTTCTAAGTCGTGCGGCATAAGCCATGTCTCTTGCAGAGCCACTATATCACTTTGTTTACATAGCGATCTAACACAATCCCACGAACGTTTAATACTCTTGCAATTAAAAGTAATAAATTTTGCCCGAGAAATCTGAGCCATACTATTAAACTAACCAACTTATAAATTAATATATCTATTTAAAAACTTCAAACTTTGACTTGAGCGGGGGAATTTACCGAATTCGATCTCTTGTTAAAATTCACATATTGCCTAAACGCTATCCCGTCAGGCCAAAGGTTTTCATCCATAAACAATGCAAGTTTATTGTTAGGTACATAAAACTTGTATGCAACATAATCTTTCTGTTGTTTCATTTGAATTTTCTCGGGAACAATGCTCACAGATGTCATTTTATATACATAACTCTCAATATCAGCAACACGTGTATCCTTATCCACGTTATAGATGTAGAATGGAATTTTTGTCACAGCGGCCTTGAAAGTTCCACTAGTTTCCGTATTAGCCTTTCCTTTACTTGCCATAAAGCGATTTCTCAACCTATGTCTCTGAACTGTGATCCAGCCTTCATCTTTTTTATTATGAAAAGTACCACCTTCACGTACCATATCCGCCATTGTTTTCTGAGCGACATCCATAACATCATTGCTTTGTTTATTTAAGTTGCAATTACGCGCGGCAATTACATTCGCAACGGCGGCTACCGGTTTCTCGCTAGTCGTTACGTCACCACCTGCCACACAGCTTATCTGCTCTGTCACATGTACGCGGGCCTCAATTACCTGCTCCTGCGACGGTTTCGACTCGTTCGAAACCGCAGTGCGCGCCTCCACGCGCTCTGACTCCGACCCGAGCTCACCCAATGTTTCGCTCGGCGATTGAGGTGCGACAACCGCATCAGTTGAACCCACAGGCGCAAGCGAGAGCGAGCCTTGAACTTGATCTATGTCCTTGTCGTTAGTGATGTCGACCGTTGACCTTTTTAAACGCGGTGTTAAGTGCGGTAGGCCCATCGGTCCGCTGTCTAGATTGTAGGTATTAAAATTAAAACTGTCTTGCAATCTGTATGCTCCTCGCCGCCTGTTTACATTACAGCTTTCACTGCATTCACTGCCTTGTGTACAATTTTTGAATACCTCCAAGTCGTTTTTTAGTTGTTCCACTTGTGTTTGAGTCGCATAATTATCTTTAACGGTTTTTATTTCGGCCTTGAGTTGGTTTAAATCCCTAAGTAGTTGGGTTACGTCAACATGGTCAAAGTTAACCGGGGGTAGCTTTTTTAAATCACGAGCAACAAACAATGGCAAGTTCTGAGAGTTTGTATTTCTAAACAACTCGATAATATCTTCAACAATTCTAATCTCTTTGCCCGTATTTTTTCTCACTGTCTGCTTCTTGCTTTCTGGTACAACTTGAAACAGAAGACTTTTCGCATTTTCCAGCTCCTTCGCCGAGAACGCCGAGGTACAAATTTGAACGATGTTTATATCATTCATGATTTCCAATCTATTTTGAACAAAACACAACACTTCACTAATTACAATATTACATTTAGCACATTTAACAAGAGTCTTTTTGGGTGACATTATTCACGTACGCAGGGGTCAATGACCCCGCTCAGTGCACTGCACGCACGGACACTTTATCGCAATGACCACACTCGAGCGTTGTCGGGCCGAGACTGAAACTTTATACGAGTGAAAAAAAAAATAGAAAGATAACTTAACTTTTAATGTATTTTGTTCTATTTACAAACAAATTAAATGTGCCAATAAAGGCCTTTCACTTTGCATGTGTACTATGTGTAAATTTCGAATAACTTAATCTCTCAAATCTAAACAGGTAATAATTAATAGAATCAGGCGTTACCTACTCTGCGGAAATCCATGTTAATTAAAACAAGAAATATTACTTTACTAATCCGCGAGAAAATAACGTGCTAGTCAATCAGTGCTAACCCGCTATACTTACTTGCGTATTTTTACATGCAAATAAATATAACAACTGAAGTTGTCGGACGTCAGACCGTCAACATCTCCAGCATCTCCTGAGGATGCCTCGTAGAGAGGCGAAACACGTGTCGAGTTTTGTACTTTTGGTGATGGGTTGTTTTATTTATTTGCGTATTTATTTTTGCGGTGGGAAGGTGGGAACATGAATTGCATGTAAAAATACGCAAGTAAGTATAGCGGGTTAGCACTCATTGATTAGCACGTTATTTTCTCGTGAATTAGCAGAGTAATATTCCTTGTTTTAACTAAACAGGTAACTATAAAAATACTGACCTTAAAATGATAATTGTTTTTCTTTAAGCTGTATCTTTTTACCCAGGTGTGTCAATAAAGAGTGTTCTATCTGTCTATTTTTCTATGATAAACGCATTATCCTCATACCTAAGTATTTTATAATTCTTATCTCTTTTCACTCAATCAATCATCAAAGCACCAAAAATCTTACTAATCTGAAAATGTTATCAAACTATCGCGAAATTTCGAAGGTCCTTTCCGTCAAGTTCATTAATTACGGGTATATTTTTGTCGCTGTCCATTAGAGATACGACGCCCCATTTTCCTAGAAGAGATTAATGATGAGAGAAGCAAAAACCTAACGTTAATTTACACATTTATAGAGCACTTTGCTCTAAGCCGCTTAATTATAATGTGATACGTGGAACGATAGCTAAAGTACAGTTAAAATAAGTTTTCATTATTTTAATCTGTATAAATAATGATCGCTAGTTAAATACTAAATGATATCAGTGAAGGACTCTAGAAATATTTTAAATAGTTTTAACTTTAATTTTAATTTGAACTGTAAAATGTATTTTATCAAAATAAATTGATTTAACTTTATTTATTATTGCTTGAATACGGGTGGTTAAATAACCACTGCTGGTTATTGCACGTGACTAAATAGTCACCTGCAATAATTTACGGTGTGAAGGTCATACTGAGCAACTTTTACTATGGGACTAACCCCAAAATCGCGAAAAAAAATTACTCCTCCATAGCTGTCAAGGTCAGACAGCCAATATGTATGAAACAGACAATATTTTTTTTCGCGATTTCGGGGTGGGTCCCATAGTAAAAGTTGATCACTAGGACCTATATATTCATCCTGTAAATTATTGCAGGTGACTAAATAAACAACCTGCATACAGGCTGATTCAGGACAAGTGAGCGGAGTTAACCCTACACGCATTCAGTTGATTAAGCTACTGTTTCGTACGTACGTATTAGTGAGATAAACGTTCAATTTGTCAGTATAATAAATAGATTTAATTTATTTACGACACGTATGGTTATTCTACAATTAGAATACTTCTGTCATGTACCGATACTCTTTGCTTTAGGGCCCTATCACACTGGCGATTTGCGAGCGAGTTGAAAGCGAGGCGAGCCCGCTGCGAGTCGTCGTGACTACGCAACGAATTCGCCGCGAGCGCGCAACGATCTGCCCCCGGCAGGTGAAGTATCCGGTATAAGACCGGACCATCACCTCAATTATATTTTAATCGATTGCGACGTCTATATATAACTTAGGTACAAAATAATAGTACACTAAGAAAAAGATTAGTTGTAGATACGAAAAAAAACTTAAGCTTAAGCGCTGGTGGTCTATATTCAGTAAGAGCGTGCGATCCGGAGGTCGCGGGTTCGAACCCCGGCTCGTACCAATGAGTTTTTCGGAACTTATGTACGAAATATCATTTGATATTATACTAGTCGCTTTTCGGTGAAGGAAAACATCGTGAGGAAACCGGATTAATCCCAACTAGGCCTAGTTTACCCTGGGTTGGAAGGTCAGATAGCAGTCGCTTTCGTAAAAACTAGTGACTATGCCAAATCTTGGAATTAGTTGTCAAGCGGACCCCAGGCTCCCATGCGCCGTGGAAAAATGCCGGAACCACGCGAGGAAGAAGAAGAAGACGAGATAAAGCTTTCCTTTATGTCTTCTGTAGCATTATTTATAACGAGGTTCGGCCAAGATAAAAAACTCATGCTGTTTCTCCAGCGAAAAACGTCACTGATCATAAGCCGCGTTAAGTTAGCCCCAATTTGATGCGAGAATATTCTCGATGCCATAAGGCCATGCATAAAAAACACTTTCTATTTAGTAGTTGGATCATGCCCTATAAACTTGGTGGGAAATTCAACTTTTATAAAAATATGCGACGATACTCATCCTAGGCGAAGAGACGGACTATTTTATTGAGACTATACGAGTGTAGTCGAAGGACAAAAGATTCCCGTTCACAGGATTGGTCCTTAGGACCCAAGGAAGGATTTAAGAAGTGGAACCACCAAGATTTTTGATGTAAGTTTTTAGGGGGTGGGGGGCTCTCTACTTCACCTGGATATCTATATCGTTTAAGCTACCGGGCCATATTTGGTATCGTTTTCGTATAAAGCGGGGATGTCGAATTAATTGTCATTATATATATCATTGACACTATTTCGAAATAAAGACATATAAAATATGACAAAAAACTTCCACTTCAAGTTAAAATCGCTGAACCAATTTAGTTAAAATTTGGTATAGAAATAGTTTGAGTCCCAGGAAAGAATATAGGATAGTTTTTTTTTCAAAAATGTTACCTTAAAAGTGAAAAGGGAGACGTAGGTTGGTACGGGGAATCAATAACAGATCAACCGATTTCGATGAAATATACGTGTACATCTTTAATTTAGTTGAAAATGATACCAAACTTGACAGACGGCCCGATTCGAAGAATGAGATACGATAACGATAAGTTCTCATTTAGATACCGTTTATATGTCGTATAATTGACAGAAGCTGCTCGATTCGGGCAACCAATGTCACTTTGACGTTAGAAATATCGTAGATAGATCTTACTGGGATCACAGCGGAATTGAAATAAACGTCAATATTTACATGTTTTTTAGTTATCAATCTTTAAAAGATCTTTCCAAGATCTTAAACGTGTCTTAATCATTCATCGAATCAGGCCCTTAGAACCCAAATTTAAACAATTATTAACCTCAGATGTTGCCGACGCTGATTTTTTTTTTAATTTTCCATAATCTCAATATCCAGAAAGGAAAATGGGGACTACGTTTTTATGGATAAACGATCGTCCCCTTTCCTTTGAAAACAACGCTCAAACTGAGAATCCAAATGGATTTTATATTTTTAAGCCTTTGTACCATTTACTGACGTCTAAGCCATAAACTGTGAGCATTGCTTCATTGTAAATTGATTACAGATAGTAAAACAAAGCTAGATGTAGTTACATCGAGAATACATACATGGTGCTGGGTGGTTATTCTTATCCTAGAAAGTACAAGAGCGCTCGCCTCAGTTCAAAAAATATAAATTGAACTCCAATAACTCTCAATTCACAGGCTAGCTACGCACTTATAACTTCTGGTGTTGCAGGTGTCCATGGACAATGGTAATTGCTTACCGTTGCAATTTTGTTGTTTTGAAAATTAAATGCTAATAAAAAATGCGAAATGGTAAATGCGACATTTACGAAAAGCTCTATCCACCTATTTATTTCTATTGAGATGTAGGTAAATATTTTTTGTGCTTAGAATAAACAAGCAAATGTAAAAAAAAACTATTTCTGAAAACGACTCAAAATGTTATAATTCCAATTTCATTTATTGAGAGACCACTTGAGATCATTATTGTTAGTAAAAAAATTATATCTTAAAATATATGGTTAGTACTATACACAATAACGGGATTATCAATAAATTAATGATGAATAAGAATAAATAAATTAATTGAAATTGAATATTAAATGATAATAAAAAAAAAATCGTTTTATAGTTGACGAAATATTATTTGCACCGATGAATATTATCACTCGAAACTCACTATTATTTTGCAATATATTATGGTAAGGTAATAAAAGCATTAGCACCCGGTTTTGCTTAAAGCGTAGTTGAACTAAACAATCTTGGTCCCACTTGCTTGTCTGCATTCTACTTTCTTAAGTTATCCTACTTCACCAACTTTTCAATCCACAGTCTGTTACATTGAATAAAAGATTTAATATAAATCAGGGGTCAGGATGATCCAGAAACCAACGTGTCTAAATACATATTAGGTCTCAATAAGTATTATATAATTCCTATTAATTAGTACCAATATGGGATTGTAATAACAAGTTATTCGCAATGTACGGATGGCACGTGCTTTGCCGAGACTGCTCGCTCTTTTATTATCCTTTTGTATTCGTAAAGATAAAGTTTTATGACTTATCCGTGCTAATTATATTTCGTCAACTATCCCACTGCGTTGCGCTCTTATCTTCCAAATCATCAAGCAAATTCTCTCTAAGGTCCAAGGCGAATGTTCAAACTGTTCAAGCCATGAAAATAACTTCCTCGCGCGCGGGTTACACTCGCTCGTAAAAGCAACCGGACATATCCTGTTATAAAGAACGCTTTCAATTGCAAATGGGTCGCGACCAGTGAGACGCCGAATTTATAGCCGGGGATGGAAAACGAGCACGTTATTTCGTTCCCAATGGAGGAAAAAATAGGGATAAAGGAATTGAGCCATTCATTTTTCATAGTTTTATTTATGTAAGTCCATTCGTCGCGAAGTAACGGTTCTATAAAATATTGAGTGCGTTTCATGGAACATTGCTATTTTGGTACGAGAATATAATACATATATAAGTCGTTTGACGCTTTTCAGCTTTAAACGGTGTGATAAATAAAATGGTAATTAAATATAAATATACAGATAAATGAAGGGCTGGTTGGCTTAGCGGTAAAAGCGTGCGACTTGTGATCCGGTCGCGGGTTCAAACTAAATGAGTTTTTCGGAACTTATGTACGAAAGATCATTTGATATTTACCAGTCGCTTTTCGGTGAAGGAAAACATCGTGAGAAACCCGGACTAATCCCAATAAGGCCTAGTTTATCCTCTGGGTTGGAAGGTCAGATGGCAGTCGCTTTCGTAAAAACTAGTGCCTACGCCAATTCTTGGGATTAGTTGCCAAGCGGACCCCAGGCTCCCATGAGCCATGGCGAAATGCCGGTACAACGCGAGGAAATGGTGATTAAATATAAATAATTATTTGATAAACGCGTATATATTAGATTCAAGGAGATACATAATTACGAGTTTAATAATATTGTATGTTAGGTACACTTTAAATAATTGGTTATACGAGTATCTTCCGGACATTTTCCAATTGACGATAATGTAAATTTCTCTGTGCCAATTACTATCAATTACAGGTGTTGACGTCCCTGTATTAGCCAGAGAACCCATGGGATTAAACTTGCAAGTTGTGTCTTAAACATAATTACAGGATATCCCTATCCCTACCAGTGTTGGGCGTAATCAACTACTTGTGTAATTTTAACTACAAATTGGATTACATGTAGTTGAATTGTTTGTAGTTGATTACATGTAGTTACAACTACTTGTAGTTGAGATTACTTTGTAATTTGTAATCGAAACTAAATCAATTTATAATCAAAATTACTCAATTACTTCTTGATGGCGAAGATGAGCAAATTTAGTATTTTAGTACTCTCTCAGTAAACAAGAGTAATAGGGTTGTTTCCAATATTTAAACGCTCGTATTACGTTCTATATTAACTAAAAGTTGCCCTAAAATTCAACTTTTATACTAAAAACGGCTGTAAATATGTTAAATTAACAAAATATATTTTGACAGATGCTTTCGCGCCCAAAACGCTCTTTGAAAATTGTGTGACGTCACAGTTTACGGTTTGACACATAACTACTCTAGAAGAAACGAACTGTCAACTGACATTATTTTGTCATTTGTTGTTTATCGCCTAACTGTCAACTTTGTCAATCCGAGAGTTGTGACGTCATCAGAATCTTCAATGACGTTTCGAGTTTGGTCACGTGACGTGTGCCAAAAGATATTTTAAATTCAATATTTACAAAAATATGGTCATTACAGGTCCCCTAAAAGTAGTTTAACATGTTCTTATAATCCAAAAGAATTTATTGGGATACAATTCTGCCCTAAGATTTGTAGATGGAAACAACCCTATTATATTTATTTGATCTAAGATTCACTGCCCCTTGCTTTCACAGGTAATGTACGGTCAGCTGTAGAAATAATAGACATAGCACAGTCCATTGCGTCTGCAGCTGACTTTACAAATGTATAGAGCCAATACTTTTCACACTATTAATCTAGGTATGGTCCATTCCGGTCTCACGCGAATCAGAAACCCGATTGGTGTAAGCCACAATATCGTTAGAAAATTATAGTCACCGAGTCCTTGTAACAAGTCGAGATGCGAAAGTAACTAAAGCAACTTAACCAACCGAAGTTCACAGGTAAACTGAGAATTTTGTCTAAGATATCCTAATGGTGGTGCGTTTATGAGCTTATCTATTGAACAACGGTGTTTTGCTGTGTGTACGGTCGAGGAAATTGATTCTTTAGCAGTTTATGATTCACTTTACATTGGACAGTTCTTAGCATAAGTATGTGCAACCAAATTTACTTGAACCGCTAATTGCTAAAGAATCAATTTCCTCGACCGTACATAAGTTCGGAAAAACTCATTGGTACGAGCCGGGGTTTGAACCCGCGACCTCCGGATTGCAAGTCGCAAACTCTTACCGCTAGGCCACCAGCGCTGGCCGGTTATTTTCAAATATGGTTTATATTTTTATATTTGCTGTCTTGAACCAATGATGTTGGTATTTCCGTGGCGAGCAAAAGATAAGTAACTCTCATGTTCCTTGTGATTCGATTCAAATTAGTGTCTCATTTTATTCAGAAAACTGTGATACTAACATTTCTCCTATTAAGGTTCATTTTCCCTAAGCACAGCGTACCTAACTACCTATTAACATACACCACGATCCACGGGGCGCCGCTTTCATGGTGAATTACTAATCAATTACTGAATCGGATTGAAATGCTATTTACATATTATTTGTATATCATCGTTGTATTACTTATACTGTTCTCACGTAATCATAACGGAGATGATATATGATGGAGATTTGTTGTGGCTAATCCCCCAGGTGCAGGTAGCTTATGTCGAGTCTTGATGAGTCATGTCAAAGATGAGTGTCAAAAAGACTGAAGTTCTGGTCCTTGACACAGACACTTGGTAAGTAAAGTTGCCAGACCTCAACGAGGGGCGGGTTATTAGGGTCGGCAACGCGCATGTAACTCCTCTGGAGTAAATACTGCTTCCCATCAGGCGGGCCGTATGTTTGTTTCCCACCGACGTAGTATAAAAAAATTGCCAATCCGCAGGTGACATTAAACTCGACCGGGACTCGCATAAGCAAGTAGAGCAGTTTAAATACCTGGGTAGGACGATTTTAGAGCCAAGGGCCACCTTGATAAGGAAATAAACTGCAGAATAGGAGTCGCTGCAGCAGCCAGCGTCCGGCAAACTTCGTTCCAAGGTGTTTCGGTAAAATTATATAAAGCTTCCAACAAAAGTAATTGTAAATATGTCTATATTCCTGCTGAATCTCTTATATGCCTCAGAAACGTGGTGCCCGTATCATAAGCGTATTCGCTCATTAGACAGCTTGCATCTAAAATGCTTCCGCGAAATTCGCAAAACGCATCTTGAACTGCGAACTGCAAAATCAAAAGTGCAAGCAAGGCGGCCAGTTTTTGCGGTTCAAAGATGTGTTGAAGGGGCATATGAAGGGAGTTCATATTATTATAGAACCAATGACATGGACCCGGGTACGTCCTTAAACTGTGTCCAAAAGAGAGGTATGGGCATTGTGAATGTCATCTCGCTTTGTGTGGTAGGGCACAGCCAGTGGATGTCATTCCAGATCTAGAGCAGAGCCCAACTGGGGAAGTACCTCCACCTTACAGAAAACAGCAGCCAAATAACACTAGACCCTACTCATAGTGTTGTGTTCCTGCCGGTGAGTAAGGTTGCCAGAGCTCAACGAGGGGGCCGGGTTTAGGGTCGGCAATGCGCATGTAACTCCTCTGGAGTTGCAGGCTTACATAGGCTACGGAGACTGCTTACCATCAGGCGGGCCGTATGCTTGTTTGCCACCGACGTAGTATTAAAAAAAAAAAATGGGAGAATCTAGCCAGCGATCGTACATGTATCAGTGTCAAAACTGATGGTAGTGGTCGTTCAAATCTATACAGATTTGACCGATCGAAGCAACCAGTATATGCGCAGTTCTCGAGTAAAACTTGATCATTTTAGTTCTGCAATGGAATTAACTTAGTTTCCATATTATGAAATATAGTCTTCTTCTTCAACCTAGCGTTTTCCCGGCCTAGGGCCAGGGTTCGCTTTCCTACTTAATCTTCTCCACTTTGCCCGGTCTTCGGTAGTTAAAAATATTTATTATGTAAGATGGCTGCCATATCTGTTGGTTTTGGACCACTTCGACCTATAGTGATTTAATTTTAACATTAAGAAATATAAAACTTAATATATTCTCCTCTCCGGTGTGTGAGTGAAACATCGCTAATGTATGAGCATAATTCCACCGCCCGCCTAATCACAAAACACGACAGTTGTCACGAAAACCTGACACAGCTCTAATCTCATGTCAAGAATTACGGACATTTCTACAAATATGACGACTTAAATTAAAAAATGACCTCTGTTTCACAAAACGTACGCGGCATATGTCACAACTTTTCAATGAACTTGTCACCCTGTCACTTGACATAATTATGTCAAATTGTCAGCCGACATTTGTCAGCGTGGTGGAACAGGAGCCTGATATGAATAAAATTATGTCATATTTGCCTTTCTACATACATATCTGAGACTTGACTTCACTAAGTATGAAAACATAGATTACACTGTTTCGCTCTCAGGTGCAAGCATTATTTAGATCCATATTAGCCTGCTTATAAACTGGTAGTAACTCGCTCTATCAAAAATACTTATTTTTCTCAAAAGTTTCTGACATGCCAGTACCTTATTCACACCACCACTCGACTTAGCATAATAATGCAAACTATATTCAAGACGGCACAGATTTATGGTGAACGCGGTGTTGGGGGACGTATAAAATATCTACAACGTCGCCTGCTTATTTGTATTTATTTCACTTGGCGAGGTCAATACCTCAAAGGTGCTGGAAAAGCTTTGCCATTAAAATATTGGTTCTGTTTTGCAGGAAATTTTACATTTATTTGGCGAGTGACAATTTTGTGATTTTCTTTTTATACAGATTTATAATTAAAATCACCATATTTACCTGTCCCTGAAATGATATGCTCCGTACGGTCACGTCTGAAAATATCGATACGGACAAACTACCAGAAATATGTATACACTTCTCTAATATATGGGCTATAAAGTCGTGTATACATATTTTTGTCACTTCGATCGTGGCGATGTTTTCAGACGTGACTGTACTAGTTTTGGTAATAAAGTGACGTACATGGACGCAACTAAAGTATTTTAGTCACTTGCACGCGGTACAAATTTGTCGGCCCGATTCGAAATTTAAGATTCGTCAAACATTTGGTAAACATACGATATGGATTATATACTCGTAGGTATGTCAGTATCACGTTTCTTCAAAAAAAACGTCACTTTTGACACTGACATATCTAATCTATAGTCATATCTTTAGCAACTATTTCTTAAAGTTCAAATTGGGTCGAATGTCAATGTCATAAAAAAGTGGTATTTTTTATTATTTTATCTTATTTTGAGACTCATTTAATGTGATAAGTTAACTATTTCAAAGACAGCAATTCTTAGTAATGATCTAAAAACATATTTATCTGAAAGGGCAAGTCTTAAATTGTCTTATATCTAATTTTTGGATAGAAAATACTTACTTTGAGTGGCTTTTTAAAAGGCAATAAAAATAAACGGGCAATAAAAACAATGGAAGCCACAATCGAGAAAAAAACAAATTGAATACGAAGCAATTTGTATTACTTGTCATACTTTTTAATTTTACCACAAGAAAAACAGATTAGTTATGTCCGAACACTTTGCATATTTACGGGTCTTGAACAATAAGCGTCTTCTTTTGTCTTTCTTGCTTATTTTCTTTGCTGAGGTTTTGTAACTAGATTCACTTTAAATTATAATTTATTTGGACATAAATTGTTTTAAGTAATAAATGTCTCCTTAGAAATAAGTTTGTAAATTATCGCTTGATAATGGTCGAATATTCATACAGACAATCCGTTTATTATAACTCCGCTTATTATGACGTAATTACTGTGCAAAGTTTGGTTTTCATCTAAAATTCTTTGTTGCTTATAGAGACAGATCACTTAGTATGACCTATGAATCCCATTTTCATGAAATTATGACCGGTTAGGTATACTGACACATTTGCTGGTTTTCGTGGCCGTCAACACATCTTTCCCTGCGAGGACGTTTGGTACGTGGGGACTATCAAAGAAAGGTATCCTACCGTCCAGTTCCGATTTGATTTATATTTATATATGTTATAGAGTAGTCTAAAATAACGGACACGTATTTTTTTTTAGCTGCCACAAACTCAACCTATTGGGAGAAATCGTCCTCCAAAGTACTAAAAAATTACCAAGTCTTCTAACTGCTATCATCTATAGAAAGTGATGCTCAAGCAACTTGCTAGATAATGCCTTGTTTGAGTATATGTTTGAGAGTAGGAAAAAATTATGAACACGTGTTTTGTTATATCTGCTTAAATTCAAGTTTTCCTAAAAAAACACCCGTCTTATGTATATCTTTAGTCGTTGTAGTCGATTTTTTTTAGGAAAAAATGAGGTTTAGCCGATATAACAAAACACGTGCTCATTAATTTTTCCTGCTCTCAAACTATACTCAAACCAGCCATTAACTAGCAAGTTGCTTGAGCATCACTTTCTATAGGAGTTAGAAGATTTAGTAATTTTTTAGTACTTTGGAGGACAATTTCTCATAAAAAAAAATACGTGTCTGTTATTTTAGACTACTCCATAACATATATAAATATAAATCAAATCGGAACCGGACAGTTGGGTACCTTTTCTTGTAAGTTGTTTTCGTTTTGATTCTAATGACAAGTTGATAATAAAAATAATAAGTAAATAATAAGTTGATAAAATGGTACCAGTTTAGTAAAACTCATCCTTTAAAAAGGAATTTAAGATTAATTTGGAAAACTTAACATAAATAAGAGTTTGATCAACTTTGTTTTATATGATATGACATTTGCTTAGTATGCCACTTCCCTTTCAATGTCATTAATGTTATTATATGCGGATTGTACTGTATATTCGTATACACATGATCCGGTATACTTGTATTTATTGAGATGAAGAGTTGTGTCCTAGCAATAAGACGTCCATCCGTCACAGGTTCGAACCACGGCTTGTACCAAAGAGTTTTTCGAAACTTATTATACGAACAATCATGGAAGTGGCGATTGACGCATTTTACGAGTACAATACGAACAAGAAACGTACGCCTTGACATAGATTAATTACAATCCAAATGAAGTTGGGGTTACTATAGAGCATCTCTGGAGAGTTCCAAAACAGGCTGTTTAATTAGTCAACTGCAATAATTTACGGGCTGAATATATAAGTCATACTGAGCAACTTTTATTATGGGACCAACCCCGACTTCGCGAAAAAAAAATTGTCTGCGCACGCAGTAGATAGGTAATCAATCTCATCGGAAACGCCAAAAACTTTGTGTTAACGATTATAGATGTTTCATATTATAGAGGGCATCAACTTAGGTCTCCCTAAGGTTCTTATAGGTTTTTGTTCGTCTTAAAGAGGTTTCGAGTTACAAAGGTATAGTGCGAAAAAAATCGTGTTAGAGAGGTAATTATACAAATGCGTGAAGTACAGTCTTATCCCATCAAAAACAATACTTGTCAAAAAAACCAAGTCTCGCAACTCAGTTGTTCTGCGGTAAAAAGTTGTAAGATCCATGTAATACCAAGTCGGTTATTAATTTATTCAGTCTCTACTTAAGCGACTTTCTGTCTTAATACGTCCAGTCTCTAAGACCACGATCGTGGTCCATAACAATTGAAAATCAATTGTGTCTGGAATCTCCGTACTCGAAGCATTAAGTTGTTACAAATAATTAACAGCATCTTATAGTGACGCATATCAATATTAAAATTCTTTAATGTTTTATATAAATATATTGAGACTTGGCCATCGCACTAAATAATTGAATTTACATGTGTTTTCAGGCGATTGAATTTACACGTGTTTTCAGGCGATGGCCAAGTCTCAATATATTTATATAAAACATTGTTGCTATAATGGGAGTGTTCAGTAAATACCGTGAGTTGTTAAGAGAAGTTAATCGCTGTTAGATTTGTGACAAGAATGAAACATAATATTTTTTTATAGATATCACCTTTATGCCTATTTGTGTAGATTGTAAATCGCTGATAATTTATGAATTGGACACCAAACCCAAGTTTTTATTCAGATTTAATGCTTACTTATCGTTACAAAACGGATAGCCATTAAATTTTCTTAACAACTCACAATAATTGGGTATACTATTTTATGAAAACTCCCTAATACGTGATATAATTCGTTTAATTTGTAAAATTTCATGAGCTTTAAAATTTAATGAGCTTTTAAATTTCATGAGCTTTAAAAGACTTTTCTAAACTTCAATTAAACGCGATCTATTAAAACACTAATTCAACTAATGTACTATTTGGGTGCTAAGCCAACGTGCCAATCGTTAACGCTGCGTAGGTAGTCATCTCTCTCCATCACAGTGACAGTTGCGTTTCATTCGCTACGGGGCGTTAGCCATTGGCAAGTTGGCTACGCTCTTGCCCCTCTGGATAGCAATACTGATCCACTGAGAAAAATAAAAACTTGATATGAAATGAAAATAGGTTTTAATACCAACCATTTAACAATACGTTTCAAAACATCCATTCGTGGAAACGGAGCGCCAAATAAATACATTTACATAACACCGCTTGATTGATAAGATCGGGTCACAGATTTCAGCTCAAAGAGATATTACTCCACGCCCGATGAAAATTGGTTTGGAGCCGAGCTAACGCGCGGTACGGTGGAACACGTATTTTCTGCGTTAGGGACAATATTTGATGAATGAAAACTGAGGTCCCATCGCTATTTTTAGACGAGTGTAATATTCGAAGCGTAAACAGTACCCCTAGTGTAAATTTAATCGACGTCATAACGTGACGAACGCGTTTGCGTTAAGTCTCATTTTGTATAGGATTTTGAGTTTCCAAAACGTCCCGCTTGGCGCGCTCTTTCTAAATCACATACAAAATGAGACTAAACGCAAACGCGTACGTCACGTTTCGAAATCGAATTTATTTACACTAGGGGTACAGTTTTAATTTTTATTATAACTTCCCTATAATATATACAAAAGCTATAAACTAATGGCCTATATATGAATTATTAATAATTAATAAACCTTCATTTGTAGTTGAATCGTAATTTTCACTTTATGTTATCGATAGCCGATATTTTAATTAAGTATATTCAAATTTGGAATATTTCTGAGAAACAAAGGAATTTGATTTGATCTCTATTCTAATATTATTAGAAACGACGTTTTATTCGAAATGAAATGTCAGTTGCAAACAATTTTGACGAATCTCGCACGTTACTTGATATCGAACGATGTGAATGGCAGTGGACCACGGAATCTAGTTTGTCTTCGTATTAAAAAAATGCGGATGCGTGACATGCGTGTAAAAGTCTTCATTTACCGCCATTTGACGATTTGTTTATCTTTTAGTTAGTTTGTAAGTATAAAATTAGTTTTTTTTTTAACTAATAATTAATTAATTATTATTAAAGCAACTCTACGGAAGCACTTAAATATATATATAAATAAAATATAAACGATATATATATATATATATATATAATATAATAATAACAAGTTATCGAATAAATATACGTAATTAATAAATAAGCTCTTAATGTTATGCCTGGAACATAATTTGCAACATGCGCATTTTTTTCATTTATATAACTTATGTGTATTATGTGTATGTGCACCTCCTAGTTTTAAGCTAGTTTTAAGAAATACTTGCTGTGCCCTAACAGGGTTCATGTGTGAGCTTACCCTAATGTAACACCTATTTTGTACCACATGATATTATGCAATAAATGAATTATGAAACTTATGACCCATGTCATAAGTTTCATAATTCATTTATCTACATCCATATGTAGATAAAGCAGCGTACATATGTAACTGTACATAATTAAGGAATTATAATACTCGTGTGATTCTTTTATGAAACTCATTTCTTTTGTTTCATAAACCGTCGTTATTTAATGCCTTTCATTATGCAGCAGATACATAAAGTACTATTAAATCAACAAGGGAAACAAGTGAACACCAATTGCAACATTTTAAAACAAGGAAAATTTTAAATGTTTAATGCCACCGCGTTTTTTCTGTACCTAACGAAAGAAATAACAAGGTACTCTTACCTTCGTAAAAGAAGTTTAATTACAAAAACGTTCAAAAATAGTTCGATACAGAACATTTTTAACCCCCTTTTTGACAAGATAATCCCCTCGATTGTTTGTAGATTTCATCAACAACTACTTACTTACTCCGTTGGCTCAGCGACCCTGAATGAGACTTGGCCTCCGACACAAGACAGCGCCACTTTTCTCGGTCCTGTGCGACCTCTCGCCAATTGTCGACTCGAAGCTCGCGCAGATCCGCCTCCACCATGTCGCTCCAGCGATACCTAGAGCGTCCAACAACAAACCAGGACTTATTTTTTATAGCACCTGTAACTGTAATTCGATGACGGAAATCTGAATATTGTTCATGTACCCTTGTATCTTTATTAAAACAAAACCGCGCAAATATAGATCTTTTTGGGGATCGTAAAAAGAAACCATCTGTAAGATTCTGTTACATCTTTCTTAATCAAATGCCTGCAAAACCTCTTAATTGAATAAGTAAACGTCTAAAAACCTTTTGTACGACGATAAACCTGTTTTAATGAAATTAAATTCACATCGTGAAAGATAAAAGATACCTAATAAATTCAAAATGAGGTCGATTCGCGTTCAGTAGGCAAACGTTACGTCGTTATATCAAAGATGAGGTTTTCATCATACAATAATATAATTCAGAGGGAAATTTTCCGTATAAAGGAAGTTCAAATAAAGATGATTTACAATAACGCTGAAACGAGATTCTTTGCCTTTGATACAGAAACGAGGAAAAGTTAAAATTTTAACGTTGCGTTTGTTAGGAAATGTAAAAAAATGTATTTGAACGGCGTGTAAAGCGTAACAGAAGTCGCTTCGAAGAATAGGATGAGAAAAAACAATAAAAGTTAATTGAAGTTGGATAGAATTTTCGCTTCAGGAGTTTTAGTGGCCGATTTGGCGTAACGAGTTTTTACCGCGTTCACAACTTTGCGCGTTTTCACGCCAAAGTTCACTTTGTACAACAGTTTTTGTAGCGACTTGTCCGATTGTAAGTTGGTGAAACTTTCTAGTCTTGATAATAACCTTGTTACTTACAGGGGCCCATTTCTCGACCGGTATTAGTGTGTTGTCATGGTAACCCATACGATTTGACAGGGGCCCATTTCTAGAACACACCTGATTTTTGTAAAATAACTTGTGCTACTGAATATTTATTTTATTTTATTTGTATGTTGCCATGGTAACCCATACAATATGACAGTTCGTGGACTAATATTATTAGTCTTATACCGTTCAAGAAATGGGCCCCTGTTCGTGGACTGAAAATGGGCCAAAGTGTTGCAAAATGTCCACGTACGATGCCACCATTTTTAATGGACCAAACTATTGAGTGATACTCCGCACTAATGTCTTCATTTATATTTATTTTGCAGCCATAAGTTTAGATTTCAAGTTCAAGTTTAAATTCTTTATTTGGTCGAGTAACAACAAAAGGTTACATCGAGTATGTCAAAATACAGGTCATTGCTAAAACTAATCATGCAATGTCGTAATAGGTATATAAGTAGATAAAATTATATAAATCACAATATATTATTAACATGGTAGATGATCAACTACATCAATCAATCAATCAAATCATTTATTTGTTAATAAATGATTTGACAATATACAGACAAGTGGATGTTATCAAATTCATTTCAAAGAACAGTGTATTCAGCCAGCTAACGGGCATACAAATCTTATGTTCATAAATAAAATTAATCTAATGTATTATACTACATTATACTAAATTTAATAACTATGCGGGATATGGTCAAAATATTCATTTAAAGAGTAAAAAGCATTTTGTACTAAAACGTCCAATAAATGTTTCCTAAATACACAGGCATTTCTGATTCTCTTATTGGATTGGGTAATTTATTATCAATATCATATAATATATATATTGTAATATGGCAATTAGCCACTTTTATATAAATAAAAATATTATATTTTTATATTATAATATTTTATTTTCAATAATATTTATCTTTATACATTTAGATTTGATCAATTCAGCTTTAACAAAGGGTTATTCGAAAGCTAACTAGTATTAAGTACAAACAGACGCTATATATAGCCTAGGCTATTGTTAACGAGTCGACCACAGTACTGTCTAGCCCAGGAAAGCTACAGAATATCATTTTCACAGTAATTGAAGCTAACAAGGGATGTATTCGGAAAAACAAGAAGTGACACCAATTTGATTTGGTGAAGAAACGTAATGATAATAAAATCATATCATTTCCGGTTGTTCTCATCTTGCTAAGGGCGAGTACTTGCACAGACATAATCTCGTAGCTAGGATAGCCTTGTGGAACGGGAAGTACCGTACTACAAGTATTTTTGCACCCGGGTATGTCCTTAAACTACATCCAAAGAGAGTATTATCTTAAACAAAGGCATTAGTTATAAAATATGGTGTTCCGAAACCGAATTATAAGATTAAGATTTCCTACAGTTTAAGTGCTTGAAAACGAAAACATTCCCTGAATTTGTCTACGTTTTGAAAATGCATAGCCAAGGAGGTAACTGTAAGGAAATATGAAAGTATTAAGCAAGCTCACTCCTTATTAGCTGGTAACTGCACCGATTTCAATATGATAGAATACAGTGAGGGAGTTTAATTCTAAACCTCATATTTTAAAGATAAAGATAGTTTATTATTCAAGTAGGCATATTAAATATTATGAACGTCAAATAAAGCTACACCGGGTCTAACCCTACACCTCTGACCTGAGAAGATTTAAATCCCGCCTCAGTTGGAGGAGGGATATAATATAACTGGACCCAATATGGACTGACAACAAACTCGGCGGGGAGGTTGTTTTCATAGAAAGTTACCAACCGATTCTTGACGCTATTTTTTTATGAATAGATCTAGGCAGGCGTTTGACCAAGATCTCACCTGATGGTGAGTGATGATGCGATCTACGGTCGAACACGCTTACCTATGAGATACCTATTTATCCTAGCCTTGAAGAGACCTAGATTGTACTCATGCGGAAACACAGACTCGGGCAGGGCATTCCACTCCTTAGCAGTTCGCATAAGGAATATTGAAGCAAAACGCTTCATACGCTCATGCGTACGCTTCCTATTTTGTTAACTTGCAATGCAAATAATAAGTAGCAAAATACAAAACAATATTCCTACCGCCGTAAGTAAGATTAACAGCCCTGCATTGCATCAGAAGTTAAAAAAAAGAAAACCCGGACACAAAACACGACATTCCTGTCCGTTGGCTTATGTCTAACAGTGTATATGAATCATCCCTGTATCCGTTCAGCAAATTTGGATAATAATGACGGATAGCCAAGCCCGTGCGGTTTGTTCGTACAGGCCAATTCGAACGTAAGTACACTGACATCGTGATATCAGAATGATGTTAATTAGCTATCATGCATTTCGCTCGTATTTGTCCGAGACGTAAGATAACTAAATGACATCATTTAGATATTATTTTGATGTTAGTGTACGTTTCAACTGGTATCCTAATAGCATAGTAAAATAATTTGGTATATGAAATCTTAATTCAACCATTCCAGTCGACGAGTAGAAAAAGACTTTCTTCTTCCTCACATTGTACATCCGTGGCATTTTGCCACGGCTCATGGGAGCCTGGGGTCCGCTTGACAACTAATCCCAAGATTGGCGTAGGCACTAGTTTTTACGAAAGCGACTGCCATCTGACCTTCCAACCCCGAGGGTAAACTAGGTCTTGTTGGGATTAGTCCGGTTTCCTCACGATGTTTTCCTTCACCGAAAAGCGACTGATAAATATCAAATGATATTTCGTACATAAGTTCCGAAAAACTCATTGGTACGAGCCGGGGTTTGAACCCGGAACCTCCGGATGCAAGTCTCTCTTACCGCCAGGCCACCAGCGCTTGAGTAGAAAAACACTTTATTGATCCGAAACTACCAACTATAAAAGCCCGATATCATGAATGATAAATGCTAGAGTCTGTTCGGAAAGAGAAGAGTCGTGGCTTGTATTGGGCCCCATACATTCCACGACTCTTCTCTTTCCACACAGACTCTAGTGAGGACACGAGTGATGCTTGCTAATGATGAAGGTGTACTGACTCGTATTTTATTGCTTTACGCAATTGGCTACTTGACAGTTTTTTGTAAATAATGTCAATCGATCTTGATTTTCCTGAGGATCAAATGTCTACATGGACTCATGGCATTTAAGCAACACAAAGGTCAGAAATGAGAGTTAAAGTCTGACGCTCGCACTCGACGATTGAAACGCCTCTAACAAAATGATATTGTAATGTGACGTCACATTACATTAGTCTGTCCTAAATGGATGGAAGATCAAGAAGGTTGTCATACAATTTATTTTTAAACAAAATGTAAGGAATCGAATGGTTACGGTTTTTTTTTTACTTTTGGAGTTAGTATTTTTTTATAATCTCATTACGTTTTTTAAATTCCACTTTCTTATAATGGTTGGCTCATTTTCTATCTATTTAGCTAAATTAAATTTTGCTAAGATGGCAATGTGCGGTATGTGGACCGTACACATACGTCATTAGGAATATAATTACTTAATGGCTTTACCTTAATTACCGTTTGACAAATGTGGCAATCCATTGATGATTTGTGATCTCGCTAACCACTGCGGCATGCGATAGTGCGCGGCAACCTCGTAACTTCTGAGCTATATGTCTTTGTAATATCTGATCGCTATATTCTCCGTATTATATTAGTCATAATCTAATTCCACAGTCTTAATAGATTCACTACCAAGAACACGTATGTGTATTCTTTTGAACAGGAATCGGGGCGCCCGGTAGCACTGAAAGTGTTAAGTTAACCCTAAGTTTGAGCCAACCATTATAGTGGTTTAAACCACAGACACATCCAAAAATAATACTGTCTTGAGCATTGACTTATATATTACTTTTTATACTACGTCGGTGGCAAACAAGCATACGGTCCGCCTGATGAAGCAGTCTCCGTAGCCTATGTACGCCTGCAACTCCAGAGGAGTTACATGCGCGTTGCCGACCCTAATCCTCACCTCACAATGCCCATACCTCTCTTTTGGACGTAGTTTAATATAGATATAGACGGGCTTTACGGGACCAAGAATGCGGTCTGAGAGCCTACCGCGAACGTTCGATGTGTTGCCTCTCTGACGCACTTATAAATTCGTACTTAAGTATGACAGGGAGGCAACACGTCGAACCTGGTTCGCAGTAGGCCCTCTGCATACTGGTCAGCAAACGAATGCGAGCCAGTCGTGCAGTCCAACGCAACTAGATGCGAACAATCGCGCGCTTGATGCGAACTCATCAACCAAACGCTTTGTGCCATTTCACTGGTGCGTACCAAAAGAGAATGTTCGGTCGGAATTATATGAACAGGCCAATCTTTACTTTTGAAATCGTTGGTTTCGAGCAAGTTCCGAATTTCAACACCCAACTCAGCTGGGCTTTCTAAGTTTACCCGTATTCCTTTATATTCTTCAGTATTTCAGGCACCTAAAGAGCCCTCAGATAAAGCTTATAGATCAGAGTATGAATGAACGATTTACCTATTGTATATTTATTTATTAAGGTTTGCCAACAAGTGTAATACAAATACAATTGGACTTAAATAATAACCACAAAAATCATATCGGAGTATTCACCCAATCATAAGCAAACACAACTTGCTAATACTACGCGCTTACATTTTGTACTTAAGTTAAAATTCTTAACTTTAGCCAAAACAAAACAAAATATCAAGCATTAAGATACAAGAAAGCTAAATGAAAAGTAAAACAGATGTAACTCTTCTAGAACTAACCTCTAAGCTATGAGAAACTACAAAGACTCCAAGATGTATATATGTAATAGATCTGTCCTTATCAGAACCTAAGGGTCGTAGATAGTTAAGAACGACAAGGGACTAGTATTATAACGATAATTGAGGACGCCTAGAGCTAAAATACAAGGGTTTCTTCCTAATTTAGTAGGGTTTGAACGCAGTTACTAGTTCCTCGCTATGGTATTACGCGCCTTACATCAATCTACGGTAAGTATGACTATTTTCAGCGCTCTCGGCACTATAAAAACAGATTCTCCAAAGTTAAACGAGAAATATTCTATTTTTGTAATTTCTCCCGCTCAGTGCAGCTATAAAGCTAGTCCATGCTGCATAAGACAAAAGCTCTGGAGAAAACAGGTACTTATTTACCTATGTATCTCGGCCATCTTTGAAATCTCAAGTGGCCGCGTCAAGCGGACTTTTAGAGGCAAACTAACATTTTATCACGGCAGGTGGCGACTTCATAACAGTACTGCTGTCACTGTCAAATTACATACATTTTTTCAAAGAACTTGTAAACCCATCCTTTTCTCCAAAATACTTCAATATTGACGAATTGTGGAAATATAGGACCTCACTTTTTCCCCACAAAGATTGCTAATAGAATTTGCGAAAACGAAGCATAACTGTCATCATTATCTTAAAAACTGGGGTACACATGGAATACAAAAATCGCATTTGGTAGTTGACATAGAATAGAGTAAGATTTCCAAACGTCCTGTAGTACCGTTCTCTGAACTATTGTTGGGCTCAAAAGGGTATTAAAATATGTAGGGTCTCGTCTTATTTCTTCAAGAAAAATCACTTTTAGTAGTTATTCCCATTTATTAATGAGTTATAATTAAAAATAATCAGGAAAATCATTCAATCATAAACGTCAAGTCTCCCTCCAAATTATATGTCACCATCGTCTTTAAAAAAACAATTGAGTTGCCATATCAAAATGACATTACCCAGATTGACATAGAATTGCCACAACAATATCGAATTACACCCAAAAGGATACAAAAATACACTACAGCATTAGTATTAATCGGTTATACATAGTACTTATCTTTATAAAGAACCTTAAAACAGCCAAAAAACATTAACAATTCTAGCAGGTGCCCGGCTGCTGCTGCCGCTGAATGCGCTAGGAAGAAGCTGCCTATCACTCGTTCAGAAAAAATAATTAATAAAAAAACTGTCAATTATCTAAATTAAAAAAAAAACTGAAAAATCTAAATTAAAAGGCGCTTTTTATTGTAGTTATTCTAAAAACCTTAGTTTATTCTCAATCGCATCAGTTTTTTTCATTTGAAGTTTACAGTTTTTTTTTCTGTACACCCCTTATGTTTTTATATATCTATATCTCTAAATGTCAATGTAATGTCAGATCAGTATATTAATTAAATATTACCTCGAGGCGATAAGGCATTCTCATCTAATTATTACGGAAGTTACAGATTTTAATTAATCTCCTCGCTAACTAAATTCGATAAGGTTATTAATTTTCTAGCGATCCGACTGACCCTTTTTGGTCGGATATCTTGAAACTTGAGAAGATTATGAATTTTCTATTTGAGTTGTAAAGATTTCGGTGTTTACATAAAATTTGAGAGTAAATACATTGTTTATATGTACAACCATGAGTAACTCATGTTTATTGCTTTTGTGTTTATTATAATAGTTCAATGCACTTATAATAAACTTTTTCTCAAACTTGCTACGAAATGATGACATGACTTACGTCAAATTAGGTCCGGAAATACTACATATCAGGTGCGATGAGTGAAGATGATATGTAAAGGAATTTCATACTGCCTTACACACCTAGGACTGTAAAGCAACCTTCTTTTGTTTTTAACGTCAAATTGTGACACAACGTCTTGGCATCCAACCATCAACTAGCTTCAGTAAGCTTGGTAGTTAGTATGGTGATTTGTTGTGCATAATCGTTGCTAAGCAACGGCGGTGGCGCATCGCGCAGGCGCGCGGACTTACGCGCGTGAGGTTGTACAGCGCCGCTGATAGAGTGGCGAGCCGAGTAGGTCGCCACAAAACAAATTGACTAAATTTTTTTGTTTTAATTGCAAGTTTGAGAAAAGCACTATACATATCTCGGCGAGAAACGGGGTTGCCGGCCGCGAAAATAAATAAGCTTCGTCCGCTACTATTGATGCTGTTTTTACATGATACGTGATGATACCTGCGGTTTGTTTACAAAGAGCCTACCGGGAAACGCGAAAATTAAAATTTAGTTATCTGCCTCTTCATCGCTCGAATTTGCCAGAGGGTTAGAAAGGTTAGATAAATATTAGTTTCAAAATAGCATGGTAACGTTTCAGAGCTAATAAATTGAAAGAAAAGTACAAAAAAAGAAACAATTTTTTCACGATGTCCATGATAGGTACATTTTACGAAAATTTCAACTGAAATTTAAGCTAATAATAAAATAAAAGTACCTGCAATTACCAAATGGCACCTTTTTAAAACTATTATCCTTAATAATATAAAAAAAGTAAAAAGAAATTATTTTTTTTAAACCCCCTAGTTCAGTGGAGCCTGACCTTTTCAGTCCTGTCACCCCTAAGACTAACTAGGGATCTTGATTTTACCCCTCCTCCCAATAATCATTCTTTCTTATAGGTCTAATCTTTGTTATCTTTAATTAAGCTTATTCCCCGTGAAATACCAGTTTTATCCCCACGGGGGTAATTACCCCCAGATTAGAAACCGCTGCCTAGTTGATGTGTTAAAATCATTATGCATATACAGTGTGACCTTAGCCATTGGACAAACCCTAAAATCCCACGTAGGGTTACTTCTCAGGAATGCTCTGACGTTATTATTTTTTTAATTAGAACAAAAGATAAAACAATAATTTTTTCGAACAAAAGTTATTTGCAATAATCGACCACAAAAAGAAACACACTGTGTTAGTCTTTGACAGTGTTTTTGACAATTTGTTCGAAATATTTGATAATGATGACATTTTTCAAAAGTCAGAAGCTTATTAGTGTTATAAATAAAAAAGATAATCAAAGAGGTCGAATAAGGTTCCATACTATTCTTTGAGGATATTACCTTAGGAGCTACAGGCTGCTCCAAAGTAAAAAATGGTAATTTGTAAATTTCTTCGAAACCGCTACACCGGTTGTTATGATACTTTGTACACTGGTTCTAAATACCCTAATGTATATGTACATTTCGGCTTTGTCCAATGGCTAGGGACACACCGTATAGGGTTGAGGTAAGGAGAACAATATATGTGTATGAAAAGTGTTCATAAAAAAACCTTAAATAGGTGGCGCCACAATACATCACGAACAAATTTTTGAATTCGATAAAAGTTTCAAATCACTGACAGCACAGTTACCTCCGTCAATAAGGTCTAAGTTCATGTCATGTCCTTGTACTCCCCTAGCGTCACCGGAAAGATTTCGAACTATTATTTACAGCTGCCGGCTGGACACTTGCAACAATTCTCTTATAAGAGATTGTTCTCCGTACGGAGAATGCATAATTCTGGAGGGTAAGAGTAACAAAGTTCTAATATCGTAATATAAGTAAGCACGCTGTTTTTTATTTACTGCGATCCGTAGCAAACTTATTTAAAATATGGCGCCGAGTAGAAAACAACATCGAAATAGCCAAGTAATATCTACTCCAAATAGGAGCAAATACAGCAATCCAAGTGATCGACTGAAAGCCACCATTGAAACTACCGGATTCTAATTAAATGATCAATAATGCCCAAACTTCGGACGGAGTTAATATCGCACACGATTAATCGGGATCAGAGGGTATTGAACGACTCATATGCGACGAATATGTAATTATAGTATTTAGTTGGGTCATAAGTTCTGTCACAAAGGTTTTGACTGATAAAATGTAATACAAACCTTTTTCTGTCTGTACTACCCAGTGAGAAGTCATCTTTAAACCATGCCACAATATTTTTAAGCCCCGTCAATGAGCAGGAACTGTTTAATATAATAATGTCCTTGAAAAATAGCAACGCAAGCGGTTACGATGGCATTACTACAAAACTATTGAAACTATGTGCTTTTGACATCTGTATTCCCCTTGCTCATGTAATAAACCTGTCATTTGTTGAGGGTGTTTTTCCAAAACAACTGAAAGTCTCTATAGTTAAGCCTTTATTTAAAAAAGGTGACAGGCTTGATCCAGGCAATTATAGACCAATAGCATTAATCCCGATTCTATCAAAAATATTTGAAAAGGCTTTCTACATTCGATTAAAAAATTTTTTAGCAACGTTTGACATACTCTGCCCGGAACAGTTTGGCTTTCGGGAAAACAAGTCTACAACAGATGCTTGTTTCGAATTAGTAAGATACATCACAGAAAACTTAAATAATGATGTTCCAGTAGCGTCGCTTTTCCTAGATATGACAAAAGCATTCGATTTTGTTAATCATTCGACACTTCTCAATAAGCTTGAACATTACGGTATCAGAGGCAGAGCGCTCGACTGGATCAAGAGTTATTTGACAGATAGGATTCAATGTACAGAGATCAGTAGATTTACTGAATCAAATAATGTAATGATCAGGAAAGTATTTAAATCTCAGTACAAACTCAACCTCCGCGGTGTCCCTCAGGGAAGCATTTTGGGCCCACTTCTCTTTATTGTCTATATTAATGACTTACCAAATGCAACTCCTAACAAGGTAATAATGTTTGCAGATGATACGACAATATTGGTGAAATGTGATAATAGGTCGACATTTAATCAAGATGTAAATAATTCTTTAACTGACATTATAAATTGGATGGATATGAACGATTTAAAAATTAATATAAGCAAAACTAAATTTATGCAAATTACTTCTTATAATTCAAATAGTTTACCTGTTACAGCTCAGTACAACAATGATAAAGTAGATGAAGTATCCACTGTCAAGTTTCTAGGATTTACCATAGATAAGCATCTGCACTGGAAAGATCATGTCGAACAAATTTGCAACCGGCTAAACAGATTTGTGTTTGCTCTCCGAAGACTCAGGGACACGGTCTCATTAGGGGCTGCTCTGACGGCTTATCATGGATACGTGTCCTCTGTTCTTCACTACGGGCTAATTCTGTGGGGTAGGTCTGTCAATGTAGAGAGAGTTTTTAAAATACAGAAAAAATGTGTAAGGGCTATTTGTCATGCTAGTCCTGATGATCCTTGTGTTCCCTTATTTGAAAAGCTGCATATTCTTCCCTTACCCTGCTTATACATAAGAGAAATATCTTTATTTGTTAATAACCACCGTGCACTTTTTTCTAAACGTAGTGATGTTATGCATAGGCAGAAAAGGCAGAAATTTGTAAATCTACTTTTTAAACCACGTGGACGTAAAATGATTTATGAAAAAAATGTATATAACATGTGTATATTAATTTATAATAGACTACCTGATGACTTAAAGATACTCAGAGGCAACATATTCAAGCGTAAGTTGACTAGCTGGCTTTTGGACAGATGCTTTTATAGTATTAAGGATTATTTGAATAACTGACTTTGCAATTATTTTTCATTGACATTTTCATATTTTTTACTAATTATTATATTATTCTTTATTCATGTTTGTATTGATTTATGATTTGATGTTAGAATGTGCTCCTCTATAATCTATAATCTTTGCATGTCTGCACGCAGACTGAATACACTGGAACTTTGTTTTTTTTTGTACCAATATGATCTGCATGTATATACGTGTATTCTGCGCAAATAAATTCTTTGAATCTTTTCTTTGAATCTTTTAATAAAAAAGTTTGCCATCAAAACGTAATAGAATTAGTTTAAAATTTAGATGGCGTCTTAATTTACTACTTGTTTACTTTGGTATTGACGTTAGAAGCACGCCACTCCATCTTAGTTGGGTGGTCTGTCTGTCGCATGGATGACTGTAGACTCCCTAAGACTGTTTTCTATTCGGAACTGAAGGATGGGAAGCGTAGCCACGGGGGACAGTTTCTGCGATATAAAGACGTTCTGAAGCGTCATCTCAAAGCTTGCGACATTCCATTAGAGCGTTGGGAGGAGCTTGCAGTTCAGAGATCAGAATGGCGCAATAAGGTAAGAGAAGGTGTAGCTACTTTCGAAGAAGCTCGACTTGAACACCTGGACCAAAAGCGCATACACATACACATATATAACGACCAAGGGCAGCTTTATTGTGCACAGTGCGACCGGGCATTTAAGACTAAGTTCGGTTTCGCGAGCCATATACGTGCTCATCAGAGGAAATTGTAAAGGTCGCCGTTGTCGGATACGACATGGAGGACTATACTCGTATATAGAAGCACGCGGCTGGATTGTGAAAAATTTTACTTTACCAAAGGGAGTAAAAATCAGTGTCATATAAATAAAATAGGTACAATCGTTTATTTGTATGAACCTATTTTATTAGAATGTTATTTTATCACCTGTAATTAGTTTTCCGACAAGTCTGTACTTCAGCTATTACCCTTCAAACTAAGGGTATTTTTCAGTGATACGCAAATTTTTGACTGCCATCCTACGAGTATGTTTGGTAAAACACTTACAGTTGCAGGTTGGCAATACCAATACACATGAATTATATATTTTACGGAAGATAAAAGCCCCAGCTTTTTTATGTACGATTTGACCACTTAAACAAGAAAAATACATAACTAGGGATCAAAATCACCTCGAACAGGTCGCGTATTTTTTGCATGTTTTTTTATAACATTTTCCTGAATATTACATAGAATTGTGCGAAACTGAAAGAGCAAATTAAGTTTAATTATAATGAAAGTAATTCAGCATTAAATAAGCTTTCAACCCATGTATATGAATAATAAGGGATCTTATCCTGTAGCTTTTTTATCAGTCAAAACCTTTTTGACAGAACTTATGACCTGACTAAGTAGTATTAATATAACTGGTTTTGGTAAGGGAAGAAGCAAAGGTCAGCAGTTTTCTCCTTTGTCATTCGCTCGAGACTTCAAAAACTTGCCTAAAGAAAATACATATATGTGTTTTCTATCCATCCGGTTAAGAATATCCTTCTAGAGCCCTTATAAAAAATACCTTCTTCAATATTTATACTTTGCACCAACGTTGCGTGGCATTCCTATGACGGGCATTTTACTTTCATTGGGTGGCTCCATTGCCTTACATTATAAACAAAGTGTGTCTTACGCAATAAAGATTTTTTATTTTGATATTTAGTCCAATAATCTAATAGGATTCAGTGCTTCTCACTAATTCTGAGTAGCCTTTGTCAGAACCACGTCTTAAAAAAAAATAGCAAAATACACAATTAGGCCTCGAAGCACCAGATCGGTCAGTGTAGAGAACCTTTTGAAAGACAAGTTAGTTCTTCTAGTTAAGTAAGTTAGCTTTCTATCAAAAATATGGATCATCAGGTATGCATTAAATGATTTTATATATATTAACCATATTTTAATTTAGCCTTTCACATTTCTGAAAGATATAGGTACGCTAAAAGAAATATTTATGTCCTCAAGTGTGTGTTGTATTGGAAACCTACAATGCTCAAATAAGAACACCAACACCATCAAGGTTTTTTTTTTATACTACGTCGGTGACAAACAAGCATACGGCCCGCCTGATGGTAAGCAGTCTCCGTAGCCTATGTACGCCTGCAACTCCAGAGGAGTTACATGCGCGTTGTCGACCCTAAACCCGCCCCCCCTCGATGAGCTCTGACAACCTTACTCACCGGCAGGAACACAACACTATGAGTAGGGTCTAGTGTTATTTGGCTGCTGTTTTCTGTAAGGTGGAGGTACTTCCCCAGTTGGGCTCTGCTCTAGATCTGGAATGACATCCACTGGCTGTGCCCTACCACACAAAGCCAGATGACATTCACAATGCCCATACCTCTCTTTTGGACGTAGTTTAAGGACGTACCCGGGTCCACACCAAAATGTCAACACAGTGAGAACCATTGCCTTCATCTTCCTTCACATTTAATCAACCGAGTTATGAATAGAAATACAAGATAATGCAACAGCAATTTGCTTAAATACCTCGAGTTTGAACGTTCTAAAGTGAAATTATAACAGAGTTCAAACAATAGCGACTATAAAGATAACATGGAAAGCGAAAGGTAGCCCACATTAATCTCTAGTTTGTTCCTCTGACAGCGTTCATTAAGGCACAAAAGCGTGGTCTATCATCTAGTTTCCGTGCTAGTCTTGATCGCCCTTATTTTCACCCAAAAAGGCACATCTTTATGGAAGACTGTTGGTTGATACGCCGTTTCACTCTTGGACAATATTAAGCTTTTACAAATTGGTGCTGTAATGCTGGGTGCGGCGGACAAAAGCATGAGTTAAAAGGTACGTATGCTATCCAAATGTCTCAGTCATAAAACTTAGTAAGTATATGTGTAGGGGCTCAATTTTACGCTAGATTGTGTGTTAATCCATTTTTTATAGTTTCTAGCCTTGTATCAGAAAATTATATATAATTATTATTATTAAATAAAGATTTTATACATAAGTGCTGTACTCAGAGACGCTCTTTGTGAATGAACTAAAAAAGCGTTTTGTGGAATATGAACTACTTATTTCTTAATAACTCTTGTTCAGAATGTTCAGATTAAATATTTCTGAGCCATTACGCAGGTGGCGGCCTGGCGGGCATCGTAATGGAACCCATTAGGTTGCATTGCAGCATTGTGTTTATTGGTTGAATCCACGCGTTTCGATCAACAAATCGTTTGGTTTTGGAACACTTTTGCCGTCCATTGGACATATAGGGAGCGTGCATGAACTGTAGGAGGCAGCACAGGAGCCGTCAGATTTTTGGCGCGAGGCGTAAATGTGATGTTTTTTGTTCCGATGTAGCCCACAAGATGGCAGAGCCTACTATAAATAAATAAATAAAAAATAAATAAATAAATATTATAGGACATTATTACACAAATTGACTAAATCCCACAGTAAGCTCAATAATGCACAAGAAAACACGTGACGTGTACAGTCGACGTCACCAACATCTTTACAAGCCAACATGCCAATAATATATTTACACGCCTCTATGACACTGACTTTAAGGTCGCGTTGACATTTGAAATGTTGGGTTGTAAAGATATCTGTGTACTCGACTGTACATGTGCATGTTTATGGTTGCGATTCAGGCCACAAGATGGCAGACCCTCCAACGCGCACGGTCACTATACCCTTACGTTGTTTCAGGTACTGATTCAACCACAAAACTGCTGATAAACATCAAATTATACACACTTTGTTTGCAAAATAATACAAAGATTTAATATACTTGTAAAGAAAAAGGACCATGGGCAACTTTGTATGGAGCCTGGACCCAACGCCAACAGAAATGAGAGTAAGGTCATTAGATAGGTATTTCTATGCACTTCATTTTGTTCTATGGGCACCAAGCGGAATTCCATTGCAGAACTGAGATATTGGTATTTTAGCCAAAATGTCGTCACCCTTATTACCTAGGCAATAGAGTCCAAGTAAGTAAATTAATTACTGCAGGGTAGATGTTCGCGCACCGCCGGGCGAGCACACTGAATGATTTGCCGCGCTGGCCCGGCGGTGGACTATATTGCCTAGGTAATAAGGGTGACGACATTTTGACTAAAATACCAATATCTCAGTTCTGCAATGGAATTTCGCTTGGTGCCCATAGAACGAAATGAAGTACATAGAAATACCTATCTAATGACCTTACTCTCAACTCTGTTGGTATTGGGGCCATTTTGACGCATAGTCCTTTCATATTTCATTAATAAAATCGAAATTAAACTGTTATGTACTTATAATTCAATTTATTATGTACCTATCTACATAAAAAGTTTATCATAAATTGGCCACAAGTATATTATTTTGGTTTTATTTATCTTGCAATGCAATATTTTGGGTTGATGGACTTGATGGATTACCAAAAGTTTTTGGATGTAAGGCCACCTATGCGATGGACTGACCAAATCAAATCAGTCATGAAAGGACCCCTGAACGCATTTGCCTGAATGACCTCCAACTGTGGAAAAGTCATATAGACATATGATGTCACAAAATGAACAATATAACAAAAACTAGTACTGTAGGTACTGTGCGCTGTAGAACTTGCAATTAGTTCAAAAACTATAACCACAGCCAACCATAGAAACTTTACATCTCTGTTGTATTGTAGTAATTATTTATCTTAAAGATAAAGATAGTTTATTATTAAAGAAGGAATATTACAATGCGTATATGAACGTCAAATAAAGCTACGCTATACGCTTATAGTACATTACGATACAAGTGCGAAAAATAGGAAATTCCTATTCGCACATGTATAGTACATATGGCCCTTAAGTGTTCGACACAGTAACGTAATATGCTAATTTTCGCACTAGTGCGGTAAAGTAGCACCATATGTACTGTAAAGATTATTATAATGTATGTGTTGTTTTATTTCTAAATGTTGTTATGTATTTTTCGTATCACGACATGATGTTACTATAAATGTTGTATTGACTTGTAAAAGAGCCCTTGAGGCCTATTTCTTGAATTTTGAATTCGTCATAGTTGCCACCCGTATTGCACTTACGGCCTTAGTACCAAGTTCCGCTATTTTTTTTTCCCAAAAAATTTATTCACGATTATTTTCAATTTAATCCTGCTTGCAAAATATCACGAGGATCGGTTAAGAAATGCGACCTCCGGTGGCAACTTGTCACTTTCGCACCTAATAGGTACTTGTTAGAAGGTGACAGACATCTTAGGCCTACTGTAGAGGAGAACATCCGCACATTCAAAAGTATTTTTGCCCAAGCTGAAATGGACATCTTCGCTGACGCTCGGTCACTAATGGAGCAGTGTTATTTAACTCTTCTATGTGCTTACTTAATTGTACAAAAAAAATGTTATTACCATGAATATTTGTCAATAATTTATTACAAAATAAATGTCTGGAAATTGTTGAATAACTTACAATAACAAATACACGGTGTTTTTCAAAAACTCCGTTAACTTCGGCATATCGATTTATCGATTATTTGACAACTGGTCTGGCCAGGGTAGTGACCCTGCCTATGAAGCCGATGGTCCCAGGTTTGAATCCCGGTAAGGGCATTTATTTGTGTGATGTTTTCTATGTATATACTCGTAAGTATGCATTTATCTACATACGTATGTGTATCGTCGCCCAGTACTAGTACAAGCTTTGCTTAGTTTAGGGTTAGATCTGTGTAAGATTGTCCCCACACATTTATTTATTTATAAAGCTATGTACAGTCAGCTGCAATGAAAGAAAATAAATTATTGAATATCTTTAAAATGGAGTTACTTAATATAGAATACCTGTGTCCTTGAGGAATTAACTTAATACAAGCTCTGCCCGCGTAGCCAAATCCAATCTTTAACGCTCCGTAGCGAATGAAACGCTACTGACACTGTCGCATTAATATGGAAGAGTGATAGAGAGAGATGACTACGCTACGCCACAGAGCGTTAATATTATGCATGTTGGCTACGCGGATAGGAAAATAACTGAGTTTAAAAAAAACACGGTGTATATGTTTTGAACGCCTTTACGAACGTAATTAGGGCTTGTTTTTTAAATGAATTAATGGGCTGCAACAATAGTGCATTATTGTTTGTGTACACAAGTGCATATAATATAGGTTATAAAAGAGCGTAGAACCCTCGGAGCAGTTAATAGAACACAACAATGTGGAGGGCACTGTTTTTGGCGGCCTCCGTGGCCATGTTTCATGAGGCTCTCTCGAGCGTCGGTAATGGTAAGTTTAATTGATTTGTTGATAGTGATTTTAACCTTAACAGTTTCGTTTTAAAGTAAAAGTTCAATCGCCATCAGATATATCGGAGCGGCCAAGGTACTCATAAATATCTGCACACGCCTCTATTGTCAATGCATTACAGTGCCGTATAGGATGAATTGTGGACTAAAACAACCACCAAATGGGCCTCACAAAATCCATCCGGGGTCACGGCAAACTTTAACGGCGCACTGTGATCCCAAATCGAGAAAAGTGAGAGATTGCTTATTTCGCTATAAAAAAAACGGATTCGATAGGTAATTTTATTTAAAAAAATAATTACTCTTTGCAGTTTAAAAAAAATGTGTAATTAGTAGTGAAAAATAATGAAAATTCTTCTTCACCTTTTTTTCTCGGAAAGGAAGACGAAAACTATTTTGAATTTGAATATAAATAATGCCATCCAGCTATAGTGTTATTTTTTGTAAAAAAGCTGCTGCAGGCAAAATGCAGAGCGATATTTTTTTTATATTATAGTATAAAACAGTTTGTTTACAGTTCGTTTCTATGAGGGGTTGCAGTTCTAACCTAACCTAAACTTACTTTTCTGTACACTGCATAATTCCATAATATTTTATGCTGAATTTTAGAATGCCGAATTTAATATGATACGACAGGCATCCGTAATAATTACCAAAACGTGCGTTTACTCGTAAGTCTTCATTTGAAGATCACGAATTTCATTTTTCCGGGTTTACAAAAGACCGATTTTTTTAATACCGAATAATTTTACTTCCGATCGGTTAATGATTTTTTGAAATTGAAAATTCGGAAAAACTTAAAATAGGAACTTTAAGCTTTGGTTCGAATTACAATAGGATTTTAAGTGTTCGGAAATAGTGCAGTCGTGATTGTCTTCTATCGTGGTTTTCAAAATCGTGTTTTTGATATTTCGGACGTGAAAAAATCGGGATTATGAAAATCGAAGTAATGAATGTCGGGAAAATATATTTCGGAATATTTGAGTGGTCTCCTTCAGACCGGGATACGTGGATAGGCAGGATACCTTTGCCCAGCAGTGGAGCATGCTATAGGTTCATATAAATAAATAAAATAAAATTTGATACAAAGTGAATAATGGTGGTCGTAAAAAGGTGAAACATTTTGTATTATTGCCTAGCTGCTCACTCGTCGTCCAAAATGAAAAACTTGGCAGATTCAAATATATTTCAACAAAATATGCTATATAAACCAAGCTAACCTCCCGCAGTTTTTATTTTATTTCGAATTTAGCTTGGTCCCTTTAACATGACATGCATTTGCACATCAAAGGGTGATTTCCATAACACTATAGTAGTATATATATTGTTAGGAAGTATTGTAGATAAGTAGATGAATAAACCGTTTATTTGAATGCTGCAGAAACAAACAATTTACAAAATATATTACAAATAATATAAAATGATATCACTAAACACGAGAAATGGATCTACTTGTTACGCTGAGTGCATTGCAGCAAAAACAATTTTACAAATTAAATTTTAAAAACAAATTTACAAATTTTGACATATACTGGATGAAATGCTTCTTGGTTCCGCTAAAATGCGCATATACTGAAGTATACACTCTTATATCATAAGCTGCGATACATTTTAGTATTCCATTAATGCAGACATATTGTAAAAGATTTCGCCAGAAATTTTATGGAACTACATTAACAAATAAGGAAGATACGTTCCGTTGTATATATCTTTGAACCGCTCTCCTGCGTCATTACATTTAGGAGGTATCGAAATATTATATATATACAAGGTGGTCAAAAAATATGGGCATTCCCGTTGCCAAGGAGGTTTTGGGATTATACCGAGCAACTTTTACTATAGGACCAACCCTTTCGCGACAAATAAAGTCCGTGACTGTACATTTAAAAAAAAAAGCTTAACTTCCAAAAAAATTCTACAAACAATTGACGTGACAGCTACTCCATGTAAAAATGAACTGACATAAGGACCATCATTTGACGATAATATATGAGTAAGTAAAATTTATTCAGGGACCTTAATTTTATATCCGCAACGCGGGCTTCGTCACGTGAACACAAACTCATAATCAGCTACAGGCGTTGTCACAATACAATACAACGGTAAAATCTGCAACAGGCTTCGTCGTAAAAAACCCTACAAATAAAAAGCACCCTCTAACTCGCCGCCAGCAGGCAGTGGGCTCAGCAGGCTGGCCGCATTTCCCCGTTGAATTGCGATGCTAATTCTTTGGGAAAAATACTAAATACTACTGAGTAAATTGTTCTTGTACTATCAGAGCCAACCACTTCGCCAACAACAGTAAACCTGAAGACGACGACAGATCCTAGCTGCGGTTGCGGAGAAGGTAAGAAGAAACGACCATATTTTAATCTCCCGTTTAGGGTACCGTAGTCAACTACCCTTAAAGTTTCGCTATGTCCGTCTGTCTGTCCGTCCACAGCTTCGCTCCGTAATCATTAGTGCTAGAAAGCTGTCATTTGGCATGGATACATTAATCATGCATGGCTACAGAATGGTAGGTAATATAAAACAAGATTTTTTTTAGGGTACCATACGGAAAGCTTTTTTTTTTGCTTGAACCTAAGGGTGTTGGTTAAGGTCGCCGGAAGACGCTGGATGTGGGTCGTTTCCAACCGGTACATGTGGAGGTCCAAGGGGGGAGGCGTATGTCCAGCAGTGGACGTCTTATGGCTGAGATGATGATGATGATGATGAAGGGTGTTGGTTTTTTAAAATGATAAGGGTCTCCAACAATTTTTTTTTATTAAAGATAATATTTTCGGAAGAAAGCTTTAATAGAAAAAAATATGTCCCCCTCTAAAATGAAAAAAAATATTTTTCAATGAAAACTATAGGGAACATGATCAATCCAGCCGTTTTTGAGTTATTGCAAAAAAGTCTTCTCTTCTTAAAAAGACATCCAAGCACTGGGAACGTACTCCCATAGTCAGCTGCTGAGAGAGGTGACCCCCCCTGATGGTAGGCTGCAGGGGGTCACCTCTATCTGCAGCTGGCTGTGCAGCCTGTTTAGCCTATGCACGTGCGCCAATTCCCGTGTATTTATCATCACGTGCTGATAACATTTTGCTGACCGGCACACATATTTTTCCCAGTGCACCCACCTAAATGTGGCAAGAATGAAGTATACGACAACTGTAAGGATACTACTTGTCGGCCGACCATGTGCTCTGAGCTCGGCTATTCGCTGGATTGCAAAAAATGCAAACCGGGGTGCAAGTGCAAGAATGGCTATGTTCGCAACGACAAGGGCGTTTGTATCCCTATTAATGATTGTCCATGTAAGTATTATACCATATATCGGGGTTTTTGCTGCGGGAATGCCTTCTTGTATTAATAACTTTGTTTGTTGTAAAAGAATGACCAAATTATGAATTTAAAATAGACCAGTAGATATGCAAATGAGCTTAAAAATGTTAAAATACTCAGTTTTTAACTACTTTTTGGCTAATAGTATAAGACATCCCCCCCACCAAAACCCCGAGGTATGATAATCATGCAGCAAATAGCAATTAAATTCTTTCGTCTAATCAGTCTTATTAGATCTGATGGAATAATGATACCTATCTACCAATAAAGTTAAATTAAATTTAATCAACGGGTGGTCTATTATAAAAAAAATATAAATCCGAACGTTAATCTGTCTCTCCGCCTGTTATATCTTCACGTTTAAACCTATGAACTAATTTTGATGATGCTCGGTATGCAGATAGTTTGCAACCCGAGGAAGGACATAATACTTTAGATTGTACATTATTACACGTATAAACTTGTTGAAAATATAAATTCCATAAAACGTCACTTTGTTGTTTTCAGTTTTAAAATATACTATAAATTTTCGGTTTTCGAAATGTTCTTAGAAGTTTCAATGGAAATTTTCCTACATTTTAGAAAGTTTGCACATCATTAGGAAGGACAAAGGATAGTTTTTATCAATTATCGTCATCATTCGACGCAGATGAAATAGAAGCTAGTCAGATATAAGTGTAATAATTAATTTTACTGATAGTTTTGTATAATTCCAGCATGTGGCGGGGACAAAAACGCACAGTCCGGTTGTGGCAATAATTGCGGCAAAATGTGTGGCGATGGCAAGAAACCTGGGGCCTGTTCAATGGCTTGTTGGCTAAATGGTTGCGATTGCAGAGATGGGTTCCAGTATGACACTCACCAGAGGAAATGTGTCAAGAAAGAAGACTGCAGTGAGTTTATTTATCCTCACAAAATTTATTTTATTATTCAACAACTATATTATAAAGGTTGTGGAAAAAACGGACCCTCACCATTTAATTACCACCAACATGATGTACTTGGTAATGTAACACTATAGTCTACGAATGTACGCATGAAAAGAATTGGCGGTTACGATATAGAGTTTTTAGTAATGAAGTTGTTTCGATAAAAATAAATTGTGTCCTTCATCGTTTAAAATTACCTATTGACTATTATTTTTCCTTCGTACAGCTATTAAAATGTAAAAGGTAATATTTTTTTTTGCAGCACCAATTTGTAAAGATAACGAAGTATATTCCCCTTGTGCCAATGGCGGATGTGGAGCTAAAAACTGCAGCCAGATCAACGATCCTCACATTTGCATAGACCCTATTTGCATTAAAGGATGCGTCTGCCAAGATGGATACTTGAGAAATGATGTAACTGGTAAATGTGTGCCAAAGGACCAATGCCCAAGTAAGTAAACACACTTAACTTCACACTTCTAGTTTAATTTATCTAACTGAATCTATTTCAATATAAAGTACAAAGTATAGTCAAGATAAAGTACAAAATTCAATAGGAACCTCTCCATAGTTCATTGTACTGATCCTTTAATGTTTTACTGTATTTTGGATGAATTTACCGGAAAGTATTACAAAAAAATATCAAAGTTTTTAACAATTGAATTATTGTACATTTATTCCGAAGCTGACCGAGCCGCCTTGTGGATGCTGAGGTAACAACAAATTAGTTGAATTTGTAAATTGCAGTCCTCAAATAAGGAATTTTCTAAAACTTGTCAACAACTCTTTTACTGATCATTAGTATCATTATATATTTGAAATGTTGGAATGGAGTTTACAAAAATGATACTAGTACTACTACTTCACTGGATCAGCGACCTGAAGTTGATCTTGGCCTTCGACAATAAATTTCGCCATTTGTTCCTATCTTGTGCGATCCGACGCGCAGGTCTTCCTGGACCTCGTCAATCCATCGGTACCTAGGCCTTCCGACTCGACGTCTCCCATTACAAAACTGATACGAGTATGTCGATGCCTAAAGAACCTAATTTTTTTTTGATGGTATGTGTTGAAAAATATATATGGATCTTGCCTTATTTCTCAACTTACAACGCTTTCAATACCTCCCCAAATTTTTCGCTCGGTACATTTATCTTTTACAATTGATAAGATCATTTTAGTTTATAAGTAAGTATGCTGAGTCATTATTTGATATTTACAAGTTCGGCTTTGATGGAGGAAAACTTTCGTTGAAAAACTTGAATAATACATATACAGATGTAATCAAAGATGCATATAAATCCCAATACACATTAGGCTAGTGTAGGGACTACAGCCCAAAATCTCTTTTAAGTATAATGAGAGAATATATATATTGTATGTTATTTTTTACAGAAAATTGTCCTGGACAGAATGAATACTACGAGCCATGCATACATGCGTGCGGAAGCCAGAACTGCTCGGACAGAGGCAAAATCTACCACTGTCCCATCATAGTGCCGGGAAAGTGTGACTCATCCGGGTGTCGTTGCAAGCCTGGCTACCTAAGGAATGCTAAAGGAGTTTGCATTTTAGAAAAGGAATGCCGTATGTATACTTTTTCCCATGACATTCTGTATAAATTTGCCTGATCTAAACATGGAAATATGCTCACTGGATTGGACGGTCAGAATGTCATCCACCCTAGGTGCTTTTAAAATTCGTGGTTTCTATCTTATAAATGTCATTTTTATTTAATTTATTTATTTACCTTTAAAACTCACTTTTTATGAGCTTTGAGCCCAATGTTCCAATAAACAGCAGCATTTTTGTTACATATAATATGTACCTACTCGTAACCAATATGTTTTTCCAAGGATCCGAAGCTGATTTCTGGTGTCCCTGTTTTGTCTAGTGTCTGGTTTTTTAAACTGCGTATTATTGTATTTTAGCTCCACTTGATTGCCCCTCTGGGGAAGTTTGGAGTAAGTGTCCTACCGTCCCATGCGAAGGGGACAAATGTCCTAAAACCAGAGACTCGCCACAAAGTTGTCCGACCGGAATAGTCTGCAGTCCACCGCGATGTGTGTGCGGCTACAACAGGAAAAGAGCTGAAAATGGAACTTGTATCCCAATATCTGACTGTCGTAAGTATTACCAAGAAAACCTAAGCGATTATTATATTAATTGTATGATTTTATTCATCATATATTTGTTATTTTATCAAACAAGTAAGACTGGAGTCAATGTTTGAATTACTTTCTAATGGCAAACTGTGCTGAAATGTAGCAGATCTTCGTCGCTTTATTGACAATGCAATGTTATGGTATTTTTTTGGATAGTGGATGTAGTAGCGTTGTGATAGTAGCGTTGTGGGAGATATCTCTTCTTTTATGTTCACCTATTGCAAAGTTGAACAATATAAAAATGAATACCTACTATATTTAATTTTATTGTTTTAGCACCGTTTAAATGCGGTAAGAACGAAATGTACCTCGCGTGCCCATACAACTGCCCAGGGGAGAAATGTAGCGACTACATCAACCAACCGGAATGTCCACTATCCAAGATCCGCATAGTAAATTGCAGGCCGGCGTGTAAATGTATAAAGGGCTACTACAGAGACGAGAAAGGAAACTGCATTCCGGCTTGTGACTGCATTCGTAAGTATAACAATATGTCAATCTATGTATTTCTTTTCATTCATAATTTTGCTAGTACCATACAATACCTAACGAAGGTCGATGACATCGTAAAGTATAAGAGAGTAAAGTCCGGACTCGTCCTGAGGGTCGCGAAGTTAGAATCTCGACAATCGTCCTTTAAAATTTGTCTTTCCGTGTATATGCGTATATGTCAGGCTTTCCCTATAGAGCCAAAAAATACGGCTGGATATTCTTCATATTTGTTTTTTGGCCAACCCTTAACTATATAATTTATTAACGACCTACGACGACGAATTCCAGTACCACCATGTACATTAACTTCCCCGGGGTATACTACCTATACAACTTATCCCTGTACGCCAAACATCATCTATAGTAGAGGCGCCGGTTCATAAGACAACGGTTTCTTAAAAAATTACTCAAGAGCTTTGTGGTATTTTTGGATAGTGACGACACTTCTACCAAAGACATATTGGTGGAACCATTCGCAAACATGTATGGTAACTATTGCCAACATTGTTCTTTTCAATTTGCGCGTAGCGGCGTTGCGCGTCTGTAAGTGAATAATTATTGCATACTTTTTCAGAACACCCGCCCAAATGCGGCAAGAACGAGGTATACGACAACTGCACTTCCACGAGTTGTAAGCCGACACTTTGCTCCGAGCTCGGCTACCCGTTGAACTGTGATAAGAAATGCAAGCCGGGATGCAAATGCAAGGATGGTTATGTTCGCAACGACAAGAGTGTTTGTATTCCTATAAATACGTGTCCATGTAAGTATCAAAATAAAATGAATTTCCTATATTTTGACTAGTTTAAAGTTCCATGGGTAACATAAGAAAAGACAAAAAGGACACCTTGTTATTTGGTGCGAGACAATGATCTCGCAAAAGCGCGCATCGTTATAAATGGTACTGTTATGAAGCATTAACTCTCTTCACATCATCCTCTCCTTTCCTTTGTTGGTCTTGTAGAACTAAACATTAACATACTTATCACCAATTTTATTCAATCGTTTTAATTCTGTAGCATTTAATTTTATCTATATAAGCCTTCTAAAAGAATATGTTTATAATTTTAGCATGTGGTGGAGACGAGAACGCCCAGTCTGGATGTGGCATTAACTGTGGCAAAACATGTGCTTCGATTGGCCAAAAACCTCCTATAGTTTGTCCACTGATTTGTAAGCTCAACAGTTGCGATTGCAGGGATGGATACTATTATGACCCTAACCAGAAAAAATGCGTTAAGAAAGAGGACTGCAGTAAGTATTACAGACTCTTATAACTGCTTAATGAGGTTAACGATGTGGTATGGAGATTTTCTTCAGGCAATTAAAATTATGAAAGAAGTTATGATATTTATTATATTTCACGACTGGTCTGGCCTAGTGGATAGTGACCCTGCCTATGAAGCTGATGGTCCCGGATTCAAATCTTGGTAAGAGCATAAATTTGTGTGACGAACACGGATATTTGTTTCTGAGTCATGGGTGTTTTCTATGTATTTAAGTATTTATAATTATATATTATATATATCTTTGTATAAGTACCTACAACACAAGCCTTATTGAGCTTACTGTGGGACTTAGACAATTTGTGTAATAATGTCCTATAACATTTAGTATTTATTTATTTATTATATGATTTTAGCGCCGACCTGCAATGAGAACGAAATATATTCCTCTTGCATAAATGGCGGATGTGGGCCTAAAAACTGCAATCAGATAAACCAGTCAAGCGCCTGCGTAGATCCAAAAATTTGCAAAAAGGGATGCATTTGTAGGGAGGGTTACTTGAGAGCCGACAATGGAACTTGCATACCAAAGAATCAGTGCCCAAGTAAGTGAACCTTTTTTCTCTTATCTTCGATACCTCTTATGCCGGTTCATTAAGTTAACCGCCTAGGGCTATACAAAAGAAAAATCAAAAATGTACAACGGAGATTTGGTCATATTGTAAAGGAAATGAAGTTAATTTTGTTTTGTTTAAAAATTTAATGAAACAAAACAAATGCAACTATTATAAAATAATAATGATTATAAAATATTTATTTCAGAATATTAAAATTCCATAAAATACTGTTAGTACCATGTCATTATCGCTACATGTTAGTAAGTAAGTACATTATTATAATTGAATATGATAATTTTTATCGAACAGAATAAGTATATATAGCTAGGATCATGAACCTTAGGCGGTTAAGAGTATTGCTGGCAGTGCGATATGCCATCACCTATTTCAGTACCCCTAGTGTAAATAAATTCGATTTCGAAACGTGACTTACGCGTTTGCGTTAATTCTCATTTTGTATGGGTTTTTGAACAGCGCGCCAAGCGGGACGTTTTGGAAAGTCAAAAATCTCATACAAAATGACACTTAACGCAAACGCGTACGTCAAGTTTCGCTGTCGAAAATATTTACACTAGGGGTACTGTTCTCTCAGCATTAACCGTTTCGTAAAGTTGAAAGTGCTATTCCAAAGCATTTAGCTGTTTCTTTGTGTTTTTGTGATGGCAATATTTTTAATTTGTTAGATTGAAATTGAATGTGCTTAAGGACCTAATAATTTTACGAAAATATGTAACATGGGTCATGCTTTATTTCAACTCTAACGCTTTATATAACTACCTTATCTTTTTTACTCGGTCATTTATCTGATACCATTAATAAAATTTATTTTGGTTTGTAAGTATGTTGAGAATAATATGATATTTGCCAGTTCGTCTTTGATGGAGGAAAACATTCGTTGAAAAACTTGAATAATACAGACGTAATTCAATGATGCATATGAATCCCAATCCACATAAGACAAGTGTAGGAACTACAGCTCAAACTCTCTTGTATAATGAGAATATGATATGTATATTGATTGTGTTTTTACAGAAAATTGTCCTGGACAGAATGAATACTACGAGCCATGCATACATGCGTGCGGAAGCCAGAACTGCTCCGACAAAGGCAAGATCTACCACTGTCCCAACATAGTGCCGGGAAAGTGTGAGTCATCCGGGTGTCGTTGCAAGCCTGGTTACCTAAGGGATGCTAAAGGAGTTTGCATTCCAGAAAAGGAATGCCGTACGTATACTTTTTAAATAATATATGGAATAAGGACAAAAGACTATGAATTGTAAGTTCTAATTCCAATTAAGTTATTTATTTAATCAAAAATAAGGATTAAAAAATTATTACAAAAATTTACTTGACAAATTCATATCCGCAACGCAGGCTTCGTCAGAATGGTACAGGTGGTACAGCCATTAATCAGCAACAGGCGTTGGCATTGCACACAAACAATAAAGCTATCTAAGCTATCTAAAAAAAACAAGGAAAGGAAGGATGAAGGAGGAGAAAGGAGGAGGAAAGAGGAGGAAGAAAAATAGTATTTTACTAACGTGCATCCGTGAATAATGCTTACCAACAGTTTTTTTGTCGGCCCAATCCAAGAAATGCTTATTAAGATATCAAAAAAATATTTCTTCAACCAAAAACGTCACTTTTGACACGGACAGATCGGTATCGTATCGCTGTACCATCTTATAAGCAATGTTCGAATTGGGCCGTATATTTTCGTAATATTGTCTGGCTATAGAAAATACCTCCACATAAAAGATATTTTAAACAGCTGTTATTGTATCCAGTAAGCACTGCGAGGTCCTGGGGGAGAGTGCAGTTGCGTCATCACGTGTAGTGTTATCTTAACCTCCCACCAAATTCAAGGGACGGATTGAAAAGCTCGCGAACCTCAGTGAAAGGGCCATCGAGTATCTGAAGAGTGCAAACATATTGATGTCGAGAGAGATAGCTCAAGATTAATATTTAATTGAAATCCAGTAAATGAATTGCCATACGATAAATACAATAACAGTTGTTATTTCTGCAGCTTAATACTGCACAATATGGCATTTTTAATATAATACGTAAACAATATTCGAGCATATGCGTCACATGAACGTCATTCGAGTATGTAGCTTACAAAACGATCGATCATATTCTGTGCATAAAGTGAGTCGGTCGCGAGCCGTAACTTACTATAGAATATACGGGAACGTCTATTTGCTATCTTTATCTTACTCCGTGTGTAAACTCACTTTTTATAAGTTTTGTGACCTTTTACAATTAGCAGCAGCATTTTTGTACATATTAAGTGCTAGTTACTCGAGATTTTTTGTCAAGCACCCAATTAAACTGCATACTGTTTTATGGTGTTACTGTTTCGGCTAGTGCTTTTGTTACCTGTCCGTTTTTTTCTTAGCCCCGCCTGCCTGCCCCTCTGGAGAAGTTTGGAGTACGTGCCCCACCGTCCCATGCGAAGGGGACAAATGCCCTAAAACCAGAGACTCACCACAAAGTTGTCCGACCGGAATAGTTTGCAGTCCACCACGATGTGTGTGCGGCTACAACAGGAAAAGAGCTGAGAATGGCACTTGTATCTTAATACCCGATTGTCGTAAGTATTAAAAACTAAAGCGAATTCATTGTATATTTTTTTATATAGTTAGTAAAAAGTGGTACTTTAAGTAGATGTTTAATATGCGCAAAGTTTGTTTATGCGAAATAGTGTTTTTTTTTTCAATTTATTGCTGACCTTATTCGACACGATCACGTGAAAATATTTTGATAGGTATTTTTTTGCGCAAAAATATTACTGACAGTTTAATTGAAGTTAAATTGACACAAAACTGTTGAAACATTCGGATGGAAACTTCAGCTGCACTAAATGTAGCGGCATTACTTTTACGGCGTGGACACGGCCACTCGGGTGTAACTCGCCTCGGCTCGTTTATGAAATTAGTGATATTCACCGCCGTATTACTGTCACGATTCGAACCGCCCGCGTAAACGCTGCAGCAGGAATGTGATAACAGTTAATGCACTTGCATGTCAACTTCAGTCGGCACCCGAATAGCACCTTTAGCCTGCTACAGTATTCAACAATTTAAAGTACCTACAATATTCAATTTTATTGTTTTAGCACCGTTCAAATGCGCTAAGAACGAAATGTACGTAGCTTGCCCATCAAACTGCCCAGGGGAGAAATGTAGCGACTACATCAATCAAACGAAATGTCCACCATACAAGATCGGAATTATAGTAAATTGCAAGCCAGCATGTAAATGTAAAAAAGGCTACTACAGGGACGAGAAAGGAAACTGCATTCCGGCTAGTGACTGTATTCGTAAGTATAACAATATGTCAATCTGAAGAATTTTATTGCAACCAGTCTTTCTATTCAATTGAGCTACAGTTCGGTTGTTTTTTATATTCTGTGCCTATGACTCCATAGGCACAGAATATACTAAGCGCTATGCTTAAGTACTGCAATTATGGGTTCCATCCTTCTCCTAGTACAATACAAATACTCTTTATTGCACAACCTGAATAAACGAAAATATAAAACAGAAAGTAAACAGTAACACAACAAAAGGCAGTCTTAACGCTAAAAACCGCTTTTTCTTCCAGACAACCTTCTGATTATTGTAGGTGCTAGAAGGTTTAAAGGAATAGTACATCTAAAGGTACTGTAGTGCCTGCTCTGCCAGTTTGCAGGTTTTACTCCTGGTCAAAGGTGGCTTTATTTCTACAGGACAAGAAATTGCCGTTTTTTTATCAGTCATCTGTGCTCCCGCCATGAGAGTATTGCGAGGTCACGGTTGATGGGGAAGTGAGGTCGTTGCCAGCAGATGGTAGAGAGGGTTCGTTGTCGGCAGCGTGGAGCGCGGGCTCCTGCTTCAGTTTCCGGCTTATGATATGACGGCGGCTCCATCTGTACTTACGCCCTACTGCATCCTGCAGAATATAAGACCGGGATTCCGCCGCTTTATCAATTATTTTCGTGAATCGCCAGGTATTGCGGTCCACTACTACTAACTCGCTCTTGATAAGTAGTGTAGAGCGGTCCCGACTGCATGAAGACTTCATTTTTTGTCGTTTGCCGTTCACAGCTCAAACTCTCTTGTATAATGAGAATATGATATGTATATTGATTGTGTTTTTACAGAAAATTGTCCTGGACAGAATGAATACTACGAGCCATGCATACATGCGTGCGGAAGCCAGAACTGCTCCGACAAAGGCAAGATCTACCACTGTCCCAACATAGTGCCGGGAAAGTGTGACTCATCCGGGTGTCGTTGCAAGCCTGGTTACCTAAGGGATGCTAAAGGAGTTTGCATTCCAGAAAAGGAATGCCGTACGTATACTTTTTAAATAATATATGGAATAAGGACAAAAGACTATGAATAGTAAGTTCTAATTCCAATTAAGTTATTTATTTAATCAAAAATAAGGATTAAAAAATTATTACAAGAATTTACTTGACAAATTCATATCCGCAACGCAGGCTTCGTCAGAATGGTACAGGTTGTACAGCCATTAATCAGCAACAGGCGTTGTCATTGCACACAAACAATAAAGCTATCAAAGCTATCTAAAAAAAAAACAAGGAAAGGAAGGATGAAGGAGGAGAAAGGAGGAGGAAAGAGGAGGAAGAAAAATAGTATTTTATTAACGTGCATCCGTGAATAATGCTTACCAACAGTTTTTTTGTCGGCCCAATCCAAGCAATGCTTATAAGATATCAAAAAAATATTTCTTTAACCAAAAACGTCACTTTTGACACTGAGAGATCGGTATCGTATTGTTGTACCATCTTATAAGCATTGTTCGAATTGGGCCGTATATTTTCGTAATATTGTCTGGCTATAGAAAATACCTCCACGTAAAAGATATTTTAAACAGCTGTTATTGTATCTAGTAAGCACTGCGAGGTCCTGGAGGAGAGTGCAGTTGCGTCATCATGTGTAGTGTTATCTTAATCTCCCACCAAATTCAAGGCCGTCCCTTGAATTTGGTGGGAGGTTAAGATAACACTACGATTTTGATTGAAAAGCTAACCTCAGTGAAAGGGCCATCGAGTATCTGAAGAGTGCAAACATATTGATGTTGAGAGAGATAGCTCTAGATTAATATTTAATTGAAATCCAGTAAATGAATTGCCATACGATAAATACAATAACAGTTGTTATTTCTGCAGCTTAATACTGCACAATATGGCATTTTTAATAAAATACGTAAACAATATTTACGAGCATATGCATCACATGAACGTCATTCGAGTATGTAGCTTACAAAACGATCGATCATATTCTGTGCATAAAGTGAGTCGGCCGCGAGCCGTAACTTACTATAGAATATACGGGAACGTCTACTTGCTATCTTTATCTTACTCCGTGTGTAAACTCACTTTTTATAAGTTTTGTGACCTTTTACAATTAGCAGCAGCATTTTTGTACATATTAAGTGCTAGTTACTCTAGATTTTTTGTCAAGCACTCAATTAAACTGCATACTGTTTTATGGTGTTACTGTTTCGGCTAGTGTTTTTGTTACCTGTCCGTTTTATTTTTCTTAGCCCCGCCTGCCTGCCCCTCTGGAGAAGTTTGGAGTACGTGCCCCACCGTCCCATGCGAAGGGGACAAATGTCCTAAAACCAGAGACTCACCACAAAGTTGTCCGACCGGAATAGTTTGCAGTCCACCACGATGTGTGTGCGGCTACAACAGGAAAAGAGCTGAGAATGGCACTTGTATCTTAATACCCGATTGTCGTAAGTATTAAAAACTAAAGCGAATTCATTGTATATTTTTTATATAGTTAGTAAAAAGTGGTACTTTAAGTAGATGTTTAATATGCGCAAAGTTTGTTTATGCGAAATAGTGTTTTTTTTTTTCAATTGCTGACCTTACTCCACACGATCACGTGAAAATATTTTGATATTTTTTTTGCGCAAAAATATTACTAACAGTTTAATTGAAGTTAAATTGACACAAAACTGTTGAAACATTCGGATGGAAACTTCAGCTGCACTAAATGTAGCGGCACTACTTTTACGGCGTGGACACGGCCACTCGGGTGTAACTCGCCTCGGCTCGTTTATGAAATTAGTGATATTCACCGCCGTATTACTGTCACGATTCGAACCGCCCGCGTAAACGCTGCAGCAGGAATGTGATAACAGTTAATGCAGTTGCATGTTAACTTCAGTCGGCACCCGGATAGCACCTTTAACCTGCTACAGTATTCAACAATTTAAAGTACCTACAATATTCAATTTTATTGTTTTAGCACCGTTCAAATGCGCTAAGAACGAAATGTACGTAGCTTGCCCATCAAACTGCCCAGGGGAGAAATGTAGCGACTACATCAATCAAACGAAATGTCCACCATACAAGATCGGAATTATAGTAAATTGCAAGCCAGCATGTAAATGTAAAAAAGGCTACTACAGGGACGAGAAAGGAAACTGCATTCCGGCTAGTGACTGTATTCGTAAGTATAACAATATGTCAATCTGAAGAATTTTATTGCAAACAGTCTTTCTATTAAATTGAGATACAGTTCGGTTGTTTTTTATATTCTGTGCCTATGACTCCATAGGCACAGAATATACTAAGCGCTATGCTTAAGTATTGCAATTATAGGTTCCATCCTTTTCCTAGTACAATACAAATACTCTTTAGCAGCGTGGAGCGCGGGCTCCTGCTTCAGTTTCCGGCTTATGATATGACGGCGGCTCCATCTGTACTTACGCCCTACTGCATCCTGCAGAATATTAGACCGGGATTCCGCCGCTTTATCAATTATTTTCGTGAATCGCCGGGTATTGCGGTCCACTACTACTAACTCGCTCTTGATAAGTAGTGTAGAGCGGTCCCGACTGCATGAAGACTTCATTTTTTGTCGTTTGCCGTTCACGGCGCGCTGAACGCCCAGCCTCGGCCAGAACATCAACTCCGCGCAAGTCGTTTGCAGCCCTCGATGCCAAGTTGGCCCTCGTGTACTCGACTCACCATATTTTCGCGCAGACCTACTGGAATAAATACTCGATCGTCCTTTAAAATTTGTCTTTCCGTGTATATGCGTATATGTCAGGCTTTCCCTATAGAGCGAAAAAATACGTCTGGATCTTCTTCATATTTGTTTTTTGCCCAACCCTTAACTATATAATTTATTAACGACCTACGACGACGAATTCCAGTACCACGGTGCGTGATAACTGATAATGTATCCGCGATGTATATTAACTTCCCCGGGGTATACTACCTATACAACTTATCCCTCTACGCGAAACATCATCTATAGTAGACGTGCCAGGACATAAGATAACGGTTGCTTAAAAATTGACTTGGTCAGTTTGGATAGAGACGTCACTTTTACCAAAAATATATTGGTGGAACCTTTCGCAAGCGTGTATAGTAACTATTGTCAACATGTTCTTTTCAATTTGCGCGTAGTGGCATTGCGCATCTGTAAGACAATGTTGATCGCATGTTTTTTCAGAACACCCGCCCAAATGCGGCAAGAACGAGGTATACGACAACTGCTCTTCCACGACTTGTAAGCCGACACTTTGCTCCGAGCTCGGCTACCCGTTGAACTGTGATAAGAAATGCAAGCCGGGATGCAAGTGCAAGGATGGCTATGTTCGCAACGACAAGGGTGTCTGTATCCCTATAAATACCTGTCCGTGTAAGTATCAAAATAAAATGAGCTAGTTTTGGGTACTTTAAGGTTTCATAAGTAACATTAGAAAAGACAAAAAGAACATCTTGCTATTTGGTGCGTTAAAATGATCTCGAGAAAGCGCGCATCGTTATAAATGGTATTATTTATGAAGCATTAACTCTTTCCAGATCATCTTCTACTTTCTATGTAGGTATCTCTTTTCTTTGTTTTATGGAACTAATTTATCTTGCATTTACCTGTCACCAATTTTATTCAATCGTTTTAATTCCGTAGCATGTTATTGTATATATTTAAGCCTTCTAAATAAACAAGTTTGTAATTTTAGCATGTGGTGGAGACGAAAATGCCCAGTCAGGATGTGGCATTAACTGTGGCAAAACATGTGCTTCGATTGGCCAAAAACCTCCTATAATTTGTCCACTGATTTGTAAGCTCAACAGTTGCGATTGCAGGGATGGATACTATTATGACCCTAACCAGAAAAAATGCGTTAAGAAAGAGGACTGCAGTAAGTGTTACTGACTCTTATAATTGCTTAACGAGGTTTACGATTTTCTTCAGGCAATTAAAATTATGACAGAAGTTATGATATTCATTATATTTGTCGACCGGTCTGGCCTAGTGGGTAGTGACCCTGCCTACGAAGCTGATGGTCCCGGATTCAAATCTTGGTAAGAGCATATATTTGTGTGATGAACACGGATATTTGTGTCTGAGTCATGGGTGTTTTCTATGTATTTAAGTATTTATAATTATATATCACATATATCTTTGTCTAAGTACCAACAACACAAGCCTTATTGAGCTTACTGTGGGACTTATACAATTTGTGTAATAATGTCCTATATGTATAATTACCATTTATTATTTATTTATTATATGGTTTTAGCGCCGACCTGCAAAGAGAACGAAATATATTCCACTTGCATAAATGGCGGATGTGGGCCTAAAAACTGCAGTCAGATAAACAAACCAAGCGCCTGCGTGCATCCAAAAATTTGCATAAAGGGATGCATTTGTAAGGAGGGTTACTTGAGAGCCGACAATGGAACTTGCATACCAAAGGATCAGTGCCCAAGTAAGTGAACCTTTTTCCTCTTATCTTTGATGTTTCTTATGCCGGTTTATTATGTTAACCTCCTAAGAGCCAGCTATATATAAAAGAAAAATCCTTAATTTACAACGGAGATTTTGTTTTGTTTATAAATTTAATGAAACAAAACAAATGCAAATTCTATTACAAAAAAAAATCTTTATTTCAGAATGCTAAAATTCCATAAAATATTGTTAGAACAATGTCATTATCGCTGCATAGTAGTAAGAACATTATTATAATTGAATATGATAAATAATTTTTATCGAACAGAATAAAAATATATAGCTAGGATCGTGACAATACTTCTTAATTTGTTAAATTGAAATTGAATGTGCTTAAGGACCTAAAAATCTTACGAAAATATGTAATGAAGAACATGGGTCATGCTTTATTTTAACTTTAACGCTTTTATAACTACCCTATCTTTTTTTACTCGGTACTTTATCTGATACCATTAATAAAATTATTATGGTTTGTAAGTATGTTGAGAATAATTTGATATTTGCCAGTTCGTCTTTGATGGAGGAAAACATTCGTTGAAAAACTTGAATAATACAGACGTAATTCAATGATGCATATGAATGCCAATCCACATAAGGCAAGTGTAGGAACTACAGCTCTCTTGTATAATGAGAATATGATATGTATATTGATTGTGTTTTTTACAGAAAATTGTCCTGGACAGAATGAATACTACGAGCCATGCATACATGCGTGCGGAAGCCAGAACTGCTCCGACAAAGTCAAGATCTACCACTGTCCCATCATAGTGCCGGGAAAGTGTGACTCATCCGGGTGTCGTTGCAAGCCTGGTTACCTAAGGGATGCTAAAGGAGTTTGCATTCCAGAAAAGGAATGCCGTACGTATACTTTTTAAATAATATATGGAATAAGGACAAAAGACTATGAATTGTAAGTTCTAATTCCAAGTAAGTTATCTATTTAATCAAAAATAAGGATTAAAAAATTATTACAAAAATTTACTTAACAAATTCATATCCGCAACGCAGGCTTCGTCAGAAGGGTACAGCCATTAATCAGCAACAGGCGTTGTCATTGCACACAAACAATAAAGCTATCTAAGCTATCTAAAAAAAAAACAAGGAAAGAAAGGATGAAGGAGGAGAAAGGAGGAGGAAAGAGGAGGAAGAAAAATAGTATTTTACTAACGTGCATCCGTGAATAATGCTTACCAACAGTTTTTTTGTCGGCCCAATCCAAACAATGCTTATAAGATATCAAAAAAATATTTCTTCAACCAAAAACGTCACTTTTGACACTGACAGATCGGTATCGCTGTACCATCTTATAAGCATTGTTCGAATTGGGCCCCGTATATTTTCGTAATACTGTCTGGCTATAGAAAATACCTCCACATAAAAAATATTTTAAACAGCTGTTATTGTATCCAGTAAGCACTGCGAGGTCCTGGAGAAGAGTGCAGTTGCGTCATCACGTGTAGTGTTATCTTAACCTCCCACCAAATTCAAGGGACGGATTGAAAAGCTCGCGAACCTCAGTGATAGGGCCATCGAGCATCTGAAGAGTGCAAACATATTGATGTCGAGAGAGATAGCTCTAGATTAATATTTAATTGAAATCCAGTAAATGAATTGCCATACGATAAATACAATAACAGTTGTTATTTCTGCAGCTTAATACTGCACAATATGGCATTTTTAATATAATACGTAAACAATATTCGAGCATATGCGTCACATGAACGTCATTCGAGTATGTAGCGTACAAAACGATCGATCATATTCTGTGCATAAAGTGAGTAGGCCGCGAGCCGTAACTTACTATAGAATATACGGGAACGTCTACTTGCTATCTTTATCTTACTCCGTGTGTAAACTCACTTTTTACAAGTTTTGTGACCTTATACAATTAGCAGCAGCATTTTTGTACATATTAAGTGCTAGTTACTCTAGATTTTTTGTCAAGCACCCAATTAAACTGCATACTGTTTTCTGGTGTTACTGTTTCGGCTAGTGCTTTTGTTACCTGTCCGTTTTTTTCTTAGCCCCGCCTGCCTGCCCCTCTGGAGAAGTTTGGAGTACGTGCCCCACCGTCCCATGCGAAGGGGACAAATGTCCTAAAACCAGAGACTCACCACAAAGTTGTCCGACCGGAATAGTTTGCAGTCCACCGCGATGTGTGTGCGGCTACAACAGGAAAAGAGCTGAGAATGGCACTTGTATCTTAATACCCGATTGTCGTAAGTATTGAAAACTTAAGCGATTGATTTCAGTTGCCATCTGAATTGCACCTTTAATCTTCTACAGTGCTCAACAAATTAAAGAATATTAAATTTCATTATTTTAGCACCGTTCAAATGCGCTAAGAACGAAGTGTATGTAGCTTGCCCATCAATCTGCCCAGGGGAGAAATGTAGCGACTACATCAACCAAACGAAATGTCCACCATACAATATCGACATTTCAGTAAATTGCAGGCCGGCATGTAAATGTAAGAAGGGCTACTACAGGGACGAGAAAGGAAACTGCATTCTGGCTTGTGACTGTATTCGTAAGTAGAACAATATATCAATCTATCTCATTTCATTTCATTTCATTTATTCAACATTAAAAGTCATGTGCATTACAGAAGATGTTCTCTTTTAGTCTGTTGAATTTTATCGCCGTCTTTCCATTATGTTCAGGTACAGTTCGGTTGTTTTTTTATACAATACCTATAGAGTCAGTGCTGCACTAAGCGCTATGCTTGAGTGCCTACTCCTGCAATAATGAGTTCCATCATTTTGGTAGTACAATACAAATACTATTCATTGCACACCTCAATAAAAGAACAGCAACCCAATAGGCGGTTTTTCTGTAAAAAATGCAGACAAAATTTTTTGTCGTTGCCGTTCACGGCACGTTCAACCTACTGGAAGAAATACTCGATCATCCTCAACTGTAAGTTTCTCCAGAAATTTTCTGCCTCGCACAGCTAAACTGTGGAATGAACTGTCGCCTGCGATATTTCCGGACCGATACGACCTTCAAACCTTCAAGAAAAGAGCGTACTCCCATCTTAAAGTCCGGCAACGCACTTACAACCCCTCTGGTGTTGCAGGTATCCATGGGCGGCGGTAATCGCTTACCCTCAGGTGATCCGTCTGCTCCTGTTTGTCTCCTGTATCATATAAAAAAAAATTGTTCTTTGGCCAAACCCTTCGTATATAATTTATTAAGGATCTAAATTTATTATCGCTCTGTACATGTTTCTTGATCATATTTAATTTCCCGTCGCTAAACTGCGAATATAATATAATAATTATAAATTCATTTACTTCGACCAACTTAGTATCATATTACATTATAAAATTACATTTAAATTATTATATTAAAACTTAAGGTTAAAGTTAACTTAAACTAAAGCAAATTAAATCAAATATACTCATTATATTTTAACCTAGACAAGAGAGGCTTGGACACCAGTACGTGAATCATACGACAGTGATTCAGGTACTGGCAGTCAAAGCTCTCCGCGAACGCCCTTAAGATGCCGTTGGAACTAGCCCGCACTCTGCGCACCAGGGATGTGCAGCGTTTCCTTATTGTAGTGTAGAAACAGTCTACCCTGGCCTCCGCGAACATCCCCGACGCACTACAAAAACGAGGTAGTCCCATCAGCACCCTGAAAGCGTTGTTATACTGTATACGAAGAGCGTTGTACTGTTTTTGCGTATAGCACGCCTACAGACTAGCAGTGTAAAAGGTTGTACAGAATGCTCCAAAAAGAGTCTTTTTCACCTCAATGGAGTTACTAGCAAATCCACCACATTTGCTCTAACACACAACGCTCTCCGTTTCCTTTCGATGTCAGCATCATCTCTCAAGTCAAAGGTTACTACATGCCCAAGGTATTTGAGTTGGTTCACCCTAGTCAGTGGAGTTCCGTTTAATGTTCTATCATAAAACACGTTTGCGCTTCCAAAACCCTATTTACGCAATCACTCATTGATTCCGTTAACGCGCGACCTGATAATGTGTCCGAGATCTACATTAACTTCCCCGGGGTATACTAAACCTTTACATCGTATCGCTGTACGCGAAACATCATACGCTGTAGACGCGCCGTGACATAAGACAATGATTTCTTAAAAATTGACTCAATCAGCTTGTGGTCAGTTTGGTTAGCGACGCACTTCCACCAAATACGTATTGTAGAACCGTTCACAAGCGTCTATTGCCAACATTTCCTTTTCAATTTACGCGTAGCGGTGTTGCGCATTTGTACGAGAATAATGATTTCATGATTTTTCAGAACATCCGCCCAAATGCGGCATGAACGAGGTATACGACAACTGCACTTCCACGAGTTGTAAGCCGACACTTTGCTCCGAGCTCGGCTACCCGTTGAACTGTGATAAGAAATGCAAGCCGGGATGCAAGTGCAAGGATGGCTATGTTCGCAACGACAAGGGTGTCTGTATCCCTATAAATACCTGTCCGTGTAAGTATCAAAATGAAATGAGTTAGTTTTGGGTACTTTAAAGTTTCTTAAGTAACATAAGAAAAGACAAAAAGAACATCTTGCTATTTGGTGCGTTAAAATGATCTCGAGAAAGCGCGCATCGTTATAAATGGTATTGTTTATGTAGCATTAACTCTTTCCAGATCATCTTCTACTTTCTATGTTTTATGGAATTAATTTATCTTGCATTTACCTATCACCAATTTTATTCAATCGTTTTTTTCCGTAGCATTTTCTTGTATCTATTTAAGCCTTCTAAATGAACATGTTTGTAATTTTAGCATGTGGTGGAGACGAAAACGCCCAGTCAGGATGTGGCATTAACTGTGGCAAAACATGCGCTTCGATTGGCCAAAAACCTCCTATAGTTTGTCCAAAGATTTGTAAGCTCAACAGTTGCGATTGCAGGGATGGATTCTATTATGACCCTAACCAGAAAAAATGCGTTAAGAAAGAGGACTGCAGTAAGTGTAACTGACTCTTTTATCTGCTTAACGAGGTTCACGATGTGGTATGGAGATTTTCTTTAGGTAATTAAAATGATGAATGAAAGAAGTTATGATATTCTTTATATGATTTTAGCGCCGACCTGCAAAGAGAACGAAATATATTCCACTTGCATAAATGGTGGATGTGGGCCAAAATACTGCAGTCAGATAAACCAGTCAAGCGCCTGCGTAGATCCTAAAATTTGCAAAAAGGGATGCATTTGTAAGGAGGGTTACTTGAGAGCCGACAATGGAACTTGCATACCAAAGGATCGGTGCCCACGTAAGTAAACCTTTTTCCTCTTATCTTCGATATCTCTTATACCGGTTCGTTAAGTTAACCGCCTAAGGGCCAGCTATACAAAAGAAAAATCCAAAATTTACAACGGAGATTTGGTCATATACTTGTAGTGAAGGAAGTGAGGAACATTGACGTATAATTCCTAATCAGAATGGGTTATTTCTAAGTGAAAACTTGCATGAGAATTTTCTCATAAAAGTTTTCAGAAATTTTGGAGATTTTGATAATTTTCTGCAACTTGCACATTCCTTTGTACAATGAGAGACTATTTGTATCGACTGTTATTTTTGGTTACCTATTGCAACTCCAAATTTTCATTTGACCAAACGCGTTTTTTTGACAGCCATTGAATTTTTAGTAGGGTCACCAATCTCTAACCTTAGCTTCTTATATATTCATTTTACAAAGGTTGAAATTTTGATTTTTTAGAATAATTAAGGTATTTAGGTAAGTATGTACTAACTTTGAAAATTACATCTTTTACACTGTATCTTGGTTGACGTGATCTGGTCCTGGCAGAATATCAGTGTCTCTCCCAAAGGTTGAAGCGTAATACTAAGCCAGAACCATTTTGTTTTTCTGCGACGCACACTAAATGTTCTATATGTATGGAACGGTATTTCAATGTACCTTTTTTTCTTTTGTATGATTTTGTATTATCTGTTTTTTTTTTTTGTTTTTTTATTATTTGTATTTTCTGCGTATATTGTGGCAAACAAATAAATGGATTATCTATCTATCTAATAAATTGATACGCGCGTCATGGGCTAAAGAAACCGGTTTATATGAGCTCTCCGATTACGCATAGGTTGTTACGGAGTTTACGGTCACGTAACACTGGTTATTTCGAGATATCTAGGCGTGTTTGAGTAGCCAACCGCCAAGAACTGTTTGACAACCCATGACGTTTGAAAACAAAAAAATCTTATGTGACTGTAAACTTCCTATTATTATCATATGAATATTTGCCATTTGCCGTAGCATTTGAGTAGCAAAAGCTATTTGACATTTATGATATTGAATTTGCTATGTGCATGACTGTCACGCAACCTAGCGTCCGCAAGTCTAGGGGAAAACGTTAATGCACTACATCTTACAAAACTACTCCAACACTAAAAACTACTGAACAGATTTTCATACGACTTTCATCTATCAATAGAGTGATTCTCGAAAAAGGCTTAGGTATATAACTTGTTAAGGTTTTGTGTGAATTGGTTGAAATATAACGATGTTGTCGGAAAAACTCACGATGGCTAAGAACTTTAATTGAAAACGCTGCCTATTCCGTTTGAGCTATAACAACACAATGTATGGTGGGGTCGTCTATCTTTCATGGATCTATCAAAACCGTGATGTTGATTGTCTATCTTTTAAGGATAATGTACTATACCCATTCTTAACTTCTAGAAAAAGATCACATAGTATGTGGCATTTGCAAAGCTATTTACACGGATACAGTATTCATAATTATCAAATTAAATAAGTTAGTTATATTAAGCATTTCATACAGATTACAATGATCCCTTACACCATACAATTTTAATAAATGTTTCATGAGTAATCGTAAATTAAAGTTTCATTTCGAGCCATATAACTTGTACGAAATGTTAAAGACGCTATCAGCAGTTAGTTCTAATTTTTACCACCTTGTGCGCTGGTATCGCTTTACTTACCCCCACCATGCTCTTCGCACGGTCCCAATATTCTAGAAAAATATAAAGAATAATAACAAAAGACTATGAACTGTAAGTTCGTGATGAATTGTATGAACGTATTGTAACTAATGCTTGTCAAACATTTTTTTGGTGTTAATCACAATATGTCATAACACAATATTTTATGGTTATAGAAAGTACCTCCACATGAAATATATTTTATTGGCCGCAACTTACTGTCGGATATACGGGAACGCCTACTTGCTATCTCCATCGCACTCCGTCTATAAAACCTACTTTTTATGACCTGTGTGACCTATTAATATTAGCAGTAGTTTTGTACATATATTAAGTGCAAGTCAATCCAATTTTTTTTTTCATGTACCCAATTAAACTGAAAACTGATTCCAGGCCCCTGTTTCACCAACCTGACAAGTGCGACATATGTCAAGAAAAATTGTCATTGACATATTCTTTCTGTTTCACCAAAGTCTACAATTGTCACACGATGAATTTAACCCGTAGGTCAGAAGTTGACACTGGCAAAAACCGGGCAACTAGGAGCGCGATGCATCTGTCAGTGAGTGCATAATAATGAGATAATGAGAATGCATCCCGCTCTTATTGTTGTACTATGCGCTATTATGAATGAAACTAAATATTAAACATTTACACTGAGCGTAGCCCGACATGCTCTAGACCGGTTTTCTTTTATAAAATATTTAGTAGCTATATTAGAGCGGTTTCTTGTAATAAAACAAAATTCATCTCTTACATTTCCTTCTTACTGTCTATGGGTAGGGTTAGATTAACATACCTACCGTGAGTCTCACACACGCCAATATTGATACATGTATTACAAACATGTACGAGCGAAATGCATGTGCGAATGATATCTTCCATGGCAAAGAATAAAACAATATTATCTCCTGTAATACGAGTATAAGCGGGATATTGCTAATTGTACGTGCATATTATAGCTCTGCAACCAATATCAGGACCGCCCAATCGCAAAACACGACAATTGTTACGCAAGCCCGAGTGCTCTTATGTCATGTCAAGAATTATCGACATTTCTACAAATATGTAAACTTAGAAAAATGACCTCTGTTTCACCAAACATTTGACCGCGACATATGTCACAACTTTTCTATGAACTTGTCACCTGGCACGTGACATATGTCGCCGACACTTATCAGTTTGGTGAAATAGGGGCCTGGTGTTACTGTTTCATCTAGTGTTTCTTTTTTGACCTTTGAGTTGTGTTTTAGCCCCACATGACTGCCCCTATGGGGAAGTTTGGGATAAGTGCCCTACCGTCCCATGCGAAGGGGACAAATGTCCTAAAACCAGAGACTCGCCACAAAGTTGTCCGACCGGCATAGTGTGCAGTCCACCGCGATGCGTGTGCGGCTACAACAGGAAAAGAGCTGAGAATGGCACCTGTATCCCAATACCATATTGTCGTAAGTATTACAAACTTAAGCAACTGATTTCATTCACATTTTTTAAATATCGTTGGTAAAAAGTGGTACTTTACGCGGGTGAAAACATCTACGCAAAAACGAACTATGCGCATGTTAACTTTAACAAGTTCGTTTTTGAGAAATACTGCTTTTTTGTTTTCCAACTTATTGCTGACCTTTTTACACATGACCACATAAAGAAATAGAAAGAAAGAAATATTATTGATAATTCAATTGAAATTGAATTGACGCAACGCTACATTCTACAGCAGTTAAATCATAAAATGGCAACTTTAGCTGCCATCCACATTCCAGTACTAAATACTGCAGCGTGAACAAGGCAAATTTAACTGGTAATTTCCTTCATAAAATGAGTGACGTTTTTCGTTTTTCACGCAAAATAAGTGCCAATCGTCGAGTTGCGGAAACCTGTATGGCTAGCAAAGTATCTCGCCCGCCAGATAGACGACCCGTCCCTCTCTTATACAATTAGAAAAATACGGGTAATCTATCTCGCGGACGAGATACTCTCGCGCCCCTCCTGTGCTAGCCCTACCGTCCGTGCTATAATACAAAACAATACAATGAGTGGCGTTTGCCGCCGCATTACAGTTACGTTGTAACAGTAATGTAAATGCGAATGTCCAAAGTAATCTGTTGGCATAAATCGTCTTTTGGAGTGCCTACTGACAAATTACAATGGCCCAGTGGAAGATTTTAAAACCATAACAAGAGCAGCCGTTATCTACTTGTAAAAATGTAGATTTAGGTTATAAACTAGTTAATTAATGCACAGATTGCACAGTGTATTGTAATCATCATACGATGAAAATACTTAATTGCTGTTGCAATCCGAATGTTACCTCCAGTTGCCATCCGAATTGTACATTTAACTTTCTACAGTGTTCAGTGCCCCTAGTATAATTCGATAGCGAAACGTGACGAACGCGTTTGCGATAAGTCTCATTTCATATGGGATTTTGAGTTTCCAAAACGTCCCGCTTGGTGCGCTGTTTCTAACTCCCATACAAAATGAGACTTAACGCAAACGCGTACATCACGTCACGCTATCGAATAAATTTTCACTAGGGGTCCTGTTCAAGAATTCAAAGTAACTACAATATTCCATTTTATTGTTTTAGCACCGTTTAAATGCGGTAAGAACGAAATGTATGTAGCTTGCCCATCAAACTGCCCGGGGGAGAAATGTAGCGACTACATCAACCAACCGAAATGTCCACAATACATTATCGGCGTTATAGAAAATTGCAAACCAACGTGTAAATGCATAATGGGCTACTACAGGGACGAGAAAGGAAACTGCATTCAGGCTTGTGACTGTAAGTATAACATTGTTTCAATCTATCTCTTTTCGTCTGTTTATTTTATTCCTGATTCATGGGTGTTTTCTATGTATTTCAGTATTTGTATATTATATATCGTTGTCTGAGTATCCACATCACAAGCCTCATTGATCTTACTGTGGGACTTAGTCAATTTGTGCAAGGATGTCGTATAATATTTATTTACTCTTTCATTTACATTTACAGGTCCAGTCAGTACCACGACGACGCCGAAGCCTACTCCTCCCCCCTGCGATTAGTTTCGCCCTGCGCTCACCGCAATCAGGCCACTTCTGGGCACTTTCGAAAATTTATATAAATCTGATTTTTGTTTTATAATGACCTGTAAAATATCGTAAAAATTGTGAACATATTTTGACCGTAAACATTGTTTCATTACATCACAGACTACATATATATGATTTAGGGTAAACATCCAGTAATAACTCGGTACGTAACCTATTTACCTTGAACGATATTTAGATTTACTTACACACATAAAAATTGAAACAGAAAAAAGAAATAAGCACATTTACAAAATGGAATAATTAATAAAAAAATAATGTACCTACCTACATACTGTGCGCAATGCAGCAGGACAAAATGGCCACGGCTCAGTGATACTCTTCACTCTTTCAAGTAAAGCACTGATTTTCTGCCAGAGAAGATGACACCTGTCATCGTATCTTTCGTATTTGAAAAACGCTGTAACATAACTTTTACCATCATTTAAGGAGTCATTAATTTAGTAAATAACAAGTCTCAGACTTATGTTTTAACAGCTGCAGTTCTGTGACTTAAAAATGTTATTTATTCAAGCGATAACGTCAGAAATGATCCTATCTACTTAATCATCAAAACAAATATCTGTAGGTATAGTCGTAGCTGCAGAAAACGTAAAAAAGTTGAAATGCGGCGTTGTCTGATCAAAAGATTTCCTTTTGCAGAATTCATCTTTGTGTTACTAAGATGTGTTTAGGAAGTGGAGCCATCCAGATTTTTGGTGCAGCTTTTCCTCAATGCAGATGTTTCCCAGGGTAGGTTTTCAGCAACGGCGACGTCTGATGTTAATAATTGTTTAAATTTTGGTTCTAATACAAGTTTAGTATCATTTTCAACTAAATCAAAGATGTAGACGTAGATATTTATTGATTTTCCGTACAATACTCCACCACTAAGGGATAATTTTTGGAATAAGAACTATCCTATCTTCTTCCCCAGGACTCAAACCACCAAACCAAACCAAATTTTAAGTAAATTGGTTCAGCGGTTTAAGCGTGAACAAGATTTTTTTTCATACCTTATATATTTTTCTTCAGAATGGTGTTAATATGAAATCATAAATGAATTCTTTATCCCCGATCTAACGAAAACGATTAATTAAGTTATTTAGATTTTAAACGAATTTTAACTCTGATGATGAATGATAATCGATTCTATATATTGTAATTGTTTGCTTGAATTTTATTTTTTTGTGGGAATAAATGGCTTTATTATTATTATTATAACGAAAACGATATTAAATGGTATTGATATCTAGATAAAGTTGAGAGCCCCCCCCATAAAAATTTACATCAAAAATCTTGGTGGCTCCACTTCTTGGCTCCTAAGGACCAATCCTGCCAAAGGAAATCTTTTGTTCACGACACGCCGTATAGGTACTGTCTCTGTCTGTTGTATAATAGTTTTAGCTAAATGATTTTTTAACACTTTTGGAAGCATTCTCGCCTCTTGTTGATTACACGAGCATTTTGTTATTCAGTGAAACGAATGAACCATAGATATAGAATGAACGCATGTGATTGTCTTAACATACCTATACCTACCGCTTTTATTTTTCAGCTAAGTCAATAATAGCTTCTCTGTGGGAAGTAATTACACGAAAATGAGCCTTATTAGTGAACTCTGGTTACTGAGGCATTAAATTTATATATATACACACCCACATACAATACGTAACACGAGAGTGATCCGTTTGAATATATTTAACACACCCACATGTTTGACGACATATGTTAAAGACATCAAGGAAAATTGTTCTCCGGACATATGGGAGGCATGCGTGTATCCAAAACCAACACGTTTGACACTTTAATGATATGTTAACGGATGCTGCCCTTTCCCGTGTCACGGGACGCACGCAAAGAGAGCATCCGCTAGGGTATAAATAAGTACTAACTGTAAGTAGGGTTGCCATCCGTCCGGGTTTCCCCGGAATGTCCTAGTTTAGAGGGCATCCGGGGAGCGTCCGGGGGGGCTTCATTTGTAGTCCGGGTTTAAAAATTTAAAATCTTAGGCCGCCCGCGACACACGCACAACTTGTTTAAAAAAACCTGTTGACATGTTGGACTCTAAAATCTGGGGTTTTCACGCGTCTTGTCCTTGTTTCCAAATTTTAGAGATGGCAAACCTAACTGTAAGGAGTAGATGGAATTTAAAATTAACTAGCTTATTGGGTGAAAGCGATGGATTAAATGCTTGGCTATAGAATAAAAAGGTAGATACGACATTAATAATGAAATTAATTAATTATGATTGTAATTTATTGGATGGAAAATAAATTCGCTTATAACAAAGTGAGGATGAACAATAAAATACCTACCCATTGAAATTTTAAAAAATAAATTATAAGTGCTACTTATATAATATATTTCACATTACAAATAGGTAAGTACGTTTGATATTATTATTATTCCTACGAATTTAACACGGCCACGCTCGGTGCATCTTGTGCGCAAGTAGACGCGAGAGAAATACATTCTGCCACGACTCGCATTGCATTTTGCACGACACAAATAAGCACGAGTAGACTTCAAATTTTATTCCATGACAGATTTTTAAATCTGTATACCCCTTTTGATTACAGTATCAGATTTAACATAAAATATATATAATATAATAAGAGATTTTAATGATAATATATATATATAATGCCAGTCTCAAAAATAAAGAACCATTTTGCCTAAGGATTAGACAGCTGTATGTTCTAGAGGTCTCATTAATTTTCAGAGGTTGTGATAAGAGATTTAGCTATTATAAGAATTTTTGTCCTAAGGTTTCCCTCTGGGTTAGAAGGACAATGGCAGGCACTTTAAGGATTATGTTGTTACTAAGTTTTTGGCAAAAATGTCATTTTTGGTACAAGCTTTTATCGCTGACTGTACTTTTCTTTCCACAAGCAACTAAAACTCATCTAGACAATTCTAGAAACCCCAAGGTTACGTTGTTTTATCACAGAGTTCCTATGGCCACCCCCTGTCTCCATCATCAGATCATCTCGATGGTATCATAATATTGTATTGTCACCCGACTTACATATATAGGTTTAGGTATAGAAATTTTCAACTTCATCGGAAACCGGGAAGTGCTCAAATTCAATTTGCAGGATTTGATTACAGACCGACACATAGACAACGGGACAGGTGAAACTAGATAAAAGCTTGTAATAAAAAATAAATAAAATAAATAAATAAATATTATAGGACATTATTACACACATTGACTAAGTCCCACCAGTAAGCCCATTAGGGCTTGTGTTGAGGGTACTTAGACAACGATATATATAATATATAAATATTTATAAATACTTAAATACATAGAAAACATCCATGACTCAGGAACAAATATCCATGCTCATCACACGAATAAATGCCCTTACCAGGATTTGAACCCGGGACCATCAGCTTCGTAGGCAGGGTCACTACCCACTAGGCCAAACCGGTCGTCAAAAATAAAATGTGTGTGGTAATAATAAAATAACTTATCAAAGGAATAGGCTCGATTCCTTTGATAAGCTACTGAAAAACCGTTCATAATGTAGAGGAGGTAATCACTGCATGCCAAAGATTAGCAAACAAAAAAAGGAGAATAAAATTACGATATTTTTTCATTTTTGTAGAGTAACAGCGGTATAAAATGTAATATAATAGTTGACACAAGTGCACGATCTCATAAAGCGAAGGTTATAAAAGCAGAAAATAGCCACGATTCGGCAGCACTCGGTGCCTGCAACCAGGATGTGGAAGGTGCTGCTGTTCTTGGCCTGTGTGGTTGGTTCCGCCATTGTCTTTTGCGATGGTAAGTATTTTTATCAACCTTGTTATTGTTATTTTCTAATAGGTACGTTATACACCCAAGGCCAAAAGTATGGAAACAAGATTGTTTTCTTTAATATCTCATGTTTCTGTCTTTGTTTTATAATTGTAACCTAAAATTTACATGAAGCAACCACAAAAGGTTAAAAATACTCGCTAAATATCAAAACATCCTAAAATATTGTCAAAAACACATCATCTCTTGTATTGCCTTTTTAATGTGACTGTTTGGTTTCTGAATAAACTAAAAAAAATAGGAAAAGTAACATATTATACCCTTTTATTTTCTTTTAAAAATGTTGAACTGGCAAATATCATAGCTATGACTTGAGTAATTTACTTTTTAAATGATCTATTATTTTATTTACCATTTTGTTTCTATAATGAGTAGTATACAGGGTGATTCGGGAGACGTGAGCAGGATCAAGCTTGAGCATTCAGTAAGTTATAAGTAACTGTTTCGTACCAGTTTTTGTGAGATTAACGTTCTTTTATTTTTTACTGTTAAAAAAAATGTTTTAATTTATTTACGCCATGTATGGTCACCCTCTTTGTTTTATCCATAACAAGTGACAAATTGAATGTCATCGGAGTCTGGTTACTTTTGAAAAATCGTATCTCATTCAAGTGTGACATTTTGTTTTCTTCATAATCAAACTGCTGTCATAACGGTTAAAGAGGTTTTATCTTTCCTAATTAAGGGTTGTAGGGTGTCCATGATTGTAGACTATCAAATTTGTCCTTCCCAAAAAGTTAAATAACAGAAATAAAGCGAGATTGTTTTACTTAAATATGATGATGAACGGTTCATTAACATTTACTGATTGTGTAGGCTTAGTCCTGCTCACGTCTCATGAATCACCCTGTATATTATATCGCTTAAAAAAATCACACTTTTCTATTAAAATATAAGCTTGTTTCTATACTTTTGGCCGGGAGTGTAAGCCAATTAAGTATTTTTGTATATAGTTTAAGTATATGATTAATAATAAACGGTTTGGGAAAAATGTTTTACGAAATCGGTTATCTATCATGCTTATAAGAACATGTTATTAGTATTATCATCACTAGTCAATCTCTCAATCCCTATAGTACCACAATAGTAATTTCAAGAGTACGAGTACCTATATTGAAAACCTTTTTAAAAGTCTATTGATGACATGAAGGATATTTCATGTCTGAAACAGTCCTAGATTTGACTCTTTTTCTCCATTTTGAAAAATACAAGTAAGTCATTCTACCTCCTTAATTTTGTTCTTGCTGCCGCATTGATGCAACAATTATATCATGCGATACTTCAACGCCGCAGCAGTACAGTTGCAATAATAATGAATCTCTATCACCTCTATGGTTTTACTGTGTGGCATATTCAAACGGATTAATGGCCGTACATTACTCATTAAGTTGATAATATTTACTTTACTTACAAATACAAATACAAAATTTCTTTATTAACAAGGTAGAGTTGATTAGAGGCAGGGTTGACAAAAGTAGGTAATTATAAATTTTATATACATTGCATTTTATATACTTACTGCAGATTCACCAAATAATGAACGCGCGGACACGGAATCAAGCTTCATAGATGCTTCATCATCGTCATCGACTTCTCAAACTTCCTTATCATCTAAAGCTAAAGTTAAAACTTCTTCATTAAGTTCGTCGTCATTTTCATCGAAGTCATCCTCGTCGTCTTTAAAATCATCTTCTACAAAGATTTCCAAGCATAAGACACGAGGTTCTGATGACACGCGTAGTAAGTACTTACTTCAAACATGCCTAATTTTGTAATTTATGTTGGGGTTATATTAAAATTGAACACGACTTATTATGTTGACAATGCATACCATGTATGCTGAAGTTGGTGAAGTTTTCCTTCCTCTTGATTCAATCTTTTCAAGTCATTTTATTCAGAATAACACGACGACCAGTCTGGCCTAGTGCGTAGTGACCCTGCCTATGAAGCTAATGGTCCCGGGTTTAAATCCCGGTAAGGGCATTTATTTGTGTGATGAACACAGATATTTGTTCCTCAGTCAACACCCATGTTGTCTATGTATATAATTATATATATCGTCGCCTAGTACCCATAGTACTAGCTTTTAAATTAGGGCTAGGTGTGATTGTCCCCAAATATTGAATATTGCGAATCCACAATGTTATTAGACGTAAGTTAATTACCCGGCTGTATTGCAAGGAAAGAGTGTAATCTCAATGGTCGGCAACGCACTTATAACTCCTTCTGATGTTTCAGATGTCCATTTGCGACGGTAATCGCTTACCTTCAGGCGATTCGTCTACTCGTTTGCCTCCTTTTTTTTATTATCATATAAAAAAAAAACAATTGTCTAATTATCATCTAATCTGGCTCATTATATGTTACACTAGTTTATTCGGTGATGGGTAAACAGTATTCTTAAATTATTATTAGTAAAATTATATCTGAAATAGGTAGTGCAGTATGTGGTAATATCACGTATCACGACATTAATATTTTTTTTAATTGCAAATAATATGCCACATGAGTAAATACTCGTCTGCATGCATACAGAAAAAACAACTTTTATAATGCAAAACATATTTTTCTTGGAAAAAACAAGGACAGTGAACTACTTTTGTACTTATTACAAGGTAAGTGAGGCATATAGGGCCCTCCTTAATTTAAATATTTTTTTTTACCTTATCAGGATATTATGTTAAACACACTCAATATATCTCATTTGTTAGTTTCTTTATATACCAAAATAATTATAAAAATATTACGGCACTCTTGAAAAATAATTTTTTTATAAAGGTATTGTTTTGGGCCTTATTGAACACTAGGAACCTATTAATAACAGATTTTAATCGTTTTTAACTTTGTTACCCGCCGGGCCTTATTTGCTTCACCTACCTTATGTATTTATTTTAAAAATTGTGTGTAAAATAACATGTTTCATTTTATTGCTTTGCTTTTTACTTTCTTCTGAAAATAACTATTGGTAATAAAAATTATTAAAATATTTACAATGTTACTAAGTGTAAGTGTAGATAAAAGTACATTATCTTGATTACTTTAAAGAAATCAATATTATAACATTTTTATTAACATAGTCCAAAATTACCGTCACCGGTAAAATTAAAATATAAGAAAAATAGTAAATTATATTATTCTTTTTACTTTTAATTATATTACCTTTACAACGTTTAGGTTTCGGAAAGTCGGTATTAAAATTAACTTTGCCGGGAGTACTATTTATTGAAAGGTAACTTCTTATTTATAGAGCTAACACCTACTTACAAATGCGGCCCTAACCAAGTGTTCTCAAACTGCACGAACGGTGGCTGCGAGGCCCGCAACTGCAGTCAGGCTGGAAAACCCGTGCCTTGCGTGAAACTGGACCCCAAGAGCTGCAAGAAGGGATGTGTCTGTGCATCCGGCTACTTACGGGCATCTAACGGGACCTGTATCTTAAGGAACCAGTGCAACGAAGGTTAATGTTAATTCTTTCTTTTTAGGGTTCCGTAGCCAAATGACATAAAACGGAACCCTTATAGTTTCGCCATGTCAGTCTGTCTGTATGTCTGTCTGTCTCTCTGTCTGTCTGTCTGTCTGTCTGTCCGAGGCTTTGCTCCGTGGTCGTTAGTGCTAGAAAGCTGAAATTTGGCATAGATATATAAATCAATAAAGCCGACAAAGTCGTACAATAAAATCTAAAAATTAAATTTTTTTTAGGGTACCTCCCCTACGTAAAGTGGGGGTGAATTTTTTTTTTCGCTTCAACCCTAGAGTGTGGGGTATCGTTGGAAAGGTCTTTCAAAACTAATAAGGGTTTTCAAAAAACATTTCTTGATAAATTGAATATATTCGGAGATAATCGCTCCGAAAGAAAAAAAAAATGTGTCCCCCCTCCTCTAACTTTTGAACCATAGGTCCAAAAAATATGAAAAAAATCGTGGAAGTAGAGCTTAAGAAAGACATTAAATGAAAACTATAGCGGACATGATCAGTTTAGCTGTTTTTGAGTTATCGCAAAAAGTTTTCCCTTCATAGTAAAAAGACTTACTTTAATTAGGTACTGATTATGCAAATTTGCCTATTTGTTTAACTCGGGTGAAAGGTACCGTTTCATCCCTTGGTTAACAATTTACTATACTTTAAGCTCCAGTTTAGCTTATAGTGACGGAAGAGTAACTACGGAACCCTACACTGAGCGTGGCCCGACATGCTCTTGGCCGGTTATTATTTATATAGCTTTTATTATTTACCACGTCTTCCCTATCTTTCGGCCCTCGTTACGGCTTCGTGCATGCTCGCACAACATACATACAAGTCGCTACAAAATGAGTCCAGATTCGTCTAGCTATATTCTTTCCGGTCTGCCTTTAATTAATTTAATGAATGCATTTTTTTTGTTCGCCTCTTCTATTCATTAATTTCATAATTCATATGCATGGATTCTAAGTTCACCTTCGTATTAATGATGAGTGTTTTTTACTGTTTTGTTTTCATTTTTGTATAATAATGTGTTTTACAACTACTACTACTGCATACATAGATTGCTAAAATCATAACCTTACTTTTGGTTTTGTTGTAGTAGGGTAAAAAGGTATAGGAAGGCAAGAGTCATCTTCACAATGATTTTATCCCAAAAGATTTTTGGTTTACATTTTGAATATGTAGCTGCTATATTATCTGGTTTAATTTCCATGTAAAATATTGGGAATAATGAAATGTGTTCAAGCTAGCATATTACCTATAATAGTGAGTTACGCCTCCAGAGCTAATTATTCACCAACCGTTTCAATCTAGGTTGCGGAGACGATCCAAACTCGCACCCTGGTTGTGGCATCAACTGCGGAAGGACTTGCTCCACCTACGAGGAAAAAGATGTAGCCTGCATTCTCGTTTGCTACGACAACGGATGCGACTGCAACGTTGGCTACGTTTACGATGATAACGTCAAGAAATGCGTTTTACCGAAATATTGCAGTGAGTGTTTTTTCATACTAGGCAAACTCCTTTGGCTCTTTAATTATTTGAGTATTTTGAATGTAATTTTTTTTGACCTAGTTAAATTGTTTACAGTAATCGTGATAGATATATTTATCAACTAACTTGGGAATAACAAAAATACCTAGAAACAGTCAGCTAAGCTATTAGCTTAGCACCACTGCATACATATTTGTATTTTGTACATCAAAAACGAATTGAAAAGCTAAAAACAACTTATAGATAAGTTGGTTTCTTAATCTTATTTGTAGTCAAATGTTGCTAAAATATTCTTAGTCGTGTGGCATCTAGGTAGAATTGGACCGCGCTAAATTTTCATGCCAAGTTCTACGTCAAATATAGAGGAGATGTATGAATTCTTACTGCTAAGTTAGGTCAGAGTTTATACAACATTAAATTGATTCATGCAACTGATAAAAAAAAATATGAGCCCTGTTTTACACTTTATATTTTAGATACGTTTACAATGGTTGTATTTTACTTCTAGCGCCAACATGTGGCCTAAACGAAGTATATTCGACATGTACCAATGGCGGATGCTCGCGTAGGAACTGCAGCCAACTGGGCAAGCCTCAAATCTGCATCGATAGAACACCCGAGTCATGCATCAAAGGATGTGTCTGCGCCGATGGTTATTTGCGTAATGCCAATGGAACTTGCGTTCTTGAAAACCAGTGTCCTCAAACCGGTAAGTGAGCTTAGAGAACACGATTAGCTGGAAAATGTACGGTCAATGTGAGGAAGACTGTCTGTCCTTGGAGGATTTAACAACAGGAGACGCCTTGTCTGTAAAATTCTGAACAAAAAAATCTGCCGATTTTTGCGGGGTCAGATAAATGTCTGTACATACAATACATGTGACCATTGGCCGAGGTTTTCGACAGAGGGTAAGTTCTTAAAGGCGACTCCAATTGTTAAATACTCCAAGGTCTAGCAGATAGACCGTCTATAAGCTATTTCGTTGTTTCTAACTCTTGCGTTTGTATATATACTCAACTTACAGAAGGTTGATTGAGCAGATGGAGCGAGGCTCTTCTCTTCTGACTGTGGCTGAGTGAAGTACGTGTACAAATACGAGAGTTCTTGCCTTATGATGGTCTTTCCAACCAAGAATTTTATATTCTGGCTTTCCTCACATTGACCTTAGCATGATCGTTCATAAGAGACTCTCAAGGATGTCTCAAGGTTCTTCGTTAATCCCACAACAATTTGACACCTCCCAAAGCTGATTTCTTTCAGTTGCCTAACTTAAAATTAGTAACGTATTACTTAAACCATTCAAACGTTCCTTTTTAGTCATTTGAGATTTAACCTTTATTCTTATTGTAGAGATGCGTTTTTGTTTTAAGTATGATGGCAAATATGTGACTGCTATGGATATATGGGTTAACTTAAAGAAAGATAATCTAACTTTGAATAAGAAAAGTGTTATTATGGATGCAGGATGCGGTGGCGATCCAAACGCACAGCCCGGTTGTGGTATAAACTGCGGACGGAGGTGTTCTGACTACAAGGTCAAGAATAAACAACTTCTCTGCCCGCGCTTACAATGCAAACCTGACAAATGCGACTGCAAGGACGGTTTTGTATTTGACGACAATCTTAAGAAATGCGTCGTGCCAGAGCAATGCAGTAAGTAGACATTTTATGTTCGTTAAGAACGGAACCTTAAAATTTCGTCACTTCCAGCTGTTGTGGTTTCTGAATGACAAACTACTTTTTATCATGGATAACAAATTTCAATTTGCTATTACGAGTATATATGAATAATAACATTATAAAAGTAAAATTAAAATTAATCCTAGATATAAAACATTTTTTATTTTCATTTTAGCACCGATTTGCGGACTTAACGAAAAATTCGACTCATGCGTTAACGGGGGATGTGGTCACAGAAACTGCAGCCAAGTTGGAACGCCACAATTCTGCATAGACAGGACTGCTGAGTCTTGCATCAAGGGCTGTGTCTGCTCCGACGGTTTCCTACGAGCAGTTAACGGAACTTGCATTCCTCAAGACCAATGTCCAGCTTCTTCAGGTAAGTTAAACTATAATAAAATTGAGACTTTTTGTTACGTTGCATTGATATTATTATAGTTCCAAAATGATTTTTAAATGCGAGTAGCAATCATTATTCAACTAGGATGTTTTAACATTTTTATTTTAATGTAAAGTGGTGATGGTGTCTTTATGCCAATAGCAGAATTTGAGTGATGATTTTAACTTTAAAGACCAGTTTAAATGGAATTAAAATTGAACTTTTGGTTGTTTCCTAATTTTGGTGAAAAATTATAAAGAATGAAAATGCTAAATATTTTAGCGTGTGTTATGCATATATGTTTGTTTATATAATTCACAATTTCTTTGGTACAGGATGTGGTGGCGATATAAACGCCCATTCGGGTTGCGGCGTCAACTGCGGAAAAACTTGTAAAACTTATCAGACCAAGAATCCAATCTGCCCTTTGATCTGCAAGGTTGGCGGTTGCGACTGCAATGATGGATATGTGTATGACGACAATGTTGGCAGATGCGTGTTCCCTGATAACTGCAGTTAATAAACTTCTTAATATTAATTATTGGTTTTTCTAATGCTGCAAAAAAGAGAAAGTATGAAAGAAATATCTGAAAATTTAAGGAAAAATAGTTTCATATATATTTTTATTAGCCTGTTATAGTGTCCCATAGGAAAAGGCCTTTTCCTTGAATATCCACGACTTCCCGTTGTTGAGCTTCTCCCAACCAGTTACTTATAAACGCGTCTAAATCGTCCCGCCATCTCCGCCTGGGCCTTAATCCTTCTTTTCTTCTTCCTCTCGTTGTCCCGGCATTTTACCGCGGCTCATAGGAGCCTGGGGTCCGCTTGGCAACTAATCCCGAGAATAAGCAAGCCCGAGTACTAATTTTTACGAAAGCGACTGCCATCTGACCTTTCAACCCAGAGGGTACACTAAGCCTTATTGGGATTAGTCCGGTTTTCTCACGATGTTTTCCTTCACCAAAAAGCGACAGGTAAATATGAAATGATATTTCGTACATAAGTTCCGAAAAACTCATTATATTTGACGCCAACGTCCGTCTGTCTGTGGCGTCTTAGCTCTCTAATGGATTGACCAATTTCAATGCGAGATTCCTTGCGGTGGTTCTCAGCTATGTTTGATAGAAATCGATCCAGAAACTTTGAAGAGTATCAACTCTTTTCCAATATGATGTAAGGCATTTTTGAGCATGAATTGGATTTTTTCGGCATATAAGGGGTTTATTACTTGAAATTTTTGTTGAAGGTAAGCAAAAAGGTGAATGGAATGAAATACATAATAAAAATTTTATACATTAACTTAAATGTGTCGTGACATGTTTATAAAAAGTATATTACATAAAGTAAAACCCTTTAAAAAAACGCCATCTTCGAGAATCCACATAATAGTCGTTTTGCTGATAAAGCAAATTATTATTTTTTATTACTTCACAAAATTTTATTTCCTCCGATAAAATAGTATACTATCGTCTTTAGCATAATCAAACGCAATCAAGGGTTGCTTGAACAGAGCCGCAATTTTGTGGCAAGATATAAAACTGCTCGATAACATCTCTTTGATGCCAATAAAATATTTTCAGCACCAGAAACCGATGAACGCTGCCCTGGACAAAACGAGTATTACAACACCTGCATCAGTGGCTGCTCCAGCCAGAGCTGCAATGACATCGGCAAGGTCATCCACTGCCCGATCCAACCAGCTGTATGTAGAGAAGGATGTCGGTGTAAAGCAGGCTATTGGAGAAATACTGACAATGTCTGTGTGCCGGAAAGCGAGTGTTGTAAGTACAGTTAACCTTTTTTGTATGAAATGATTTTATTATTAAGCAAAAAGTGGCCCTACTGATTAACCTGACTGACGGGTTTCTTATTAACCTTACATCTGGTATGTATCAATGATACAAATTGCAGGTACATAGACTATTAGAATTATAACCCTTACTTTTGGACTTTCCGCAATCGGGCAAAAAACACAATAGAACAAAATAGAAACCTGTCAGATTTAAAGTATATTGTATTTCAAGCTAAATTCAAAGACCCTTATTTGAAAAACAGACTAATGGCTCTGTGAGCTGTGGACCTCGTGAGAATAACTTGAAACTTAATGAATGTATGGCCCCGCCATTTCTGAAATTTAATTAAAACTGAATCGTAAAAAAAAATCTAATTAATCATCGAAACTGCTCCTAAAATTTGGCGAGAATAAGTTGAGCACTGCCATCTGTAGAGGAGAACATCCGGACACACGAAACAATTTTTGTTGAAACAGAGACCTTTGCTAACGCTCTTTCAATAATTAACATTTTAGTTAAGGAGACTTAAGTCTCAGTCTAACATAACCTTTGATGCATTTCGTCTTTTAGCAATATCAAGCAACCAATGTACGGGTCAAAATGAATTCTTCGACACATGTATCAGTGGTTGCTCGAATCAGACCTGCGATTCTATTGGCAAAGTCATCAACTGTCCAATTCAACCAGCGGTATGCAGGACTGGATGTCGGTGCAAACCAGGCTTCTACAGGAATGCTAGCAATGTGTGCGTGGCGGAAAGTCGATGTCGTAAGTACTGTCCTTATAGATAAAATACGTAATGGTTTTAAGAAAATTGTGTTCTTCCAGAAACATTAGGCGCACTCCGTTTCATAAAATGAACGAGTTAAGTAATAATAGTTTTAAATTAGCATATTCTACCACAGTAAGGACAATATGACCAAATATTTGAGTTTACATTGTTGTGAGTCATACTAACATTAAATGTAACAATACAATTTAATTTACCTAAGTAAAAATAGTTTAATGGGCAAATTTTGTGACTCTCGTGAACACAAATCTTCTTCCTCGCGTTGTCCCGGCATTTTGCCACGGCTCATGGGAGCCTGGGTCCCCTTGACAACTTATGTCGAGAATTGGCGTGGGCACTAGTTTTTACGAAAGCGACTGCCATCTGACCTTTCAACCCAGAGGGTAAACTAGGCCTTATTGGGATTAGTCCGGTTTCCTTACGATGTTTTCCTTCACTGAAAAGCGACTGGTGAATATTAAATGATATTTGTTACATCTTCTTTTTCTTTCCATCCTGTTACCCCCGCTGGGGTGTAGGGCTCGAACCATTTTCTTCCACTGACTCCGGTCCTGGGCAGCTTGGGTAACCTCCTCCCACCCCATCCCCAATACACCCAACTCTTGTTCCACGGAACGGCGCCAAGTAAATTTAGGGCGACCATGTTTCCGTTTTCCGGGCATCTTCCAGGTCAGGGCCACTTTGGATAGGTGGGTGTCAGGCTTCCTAAGGATATGCCCAATCCAATGTCATTTGCACGTTTGCATATTTGTTACATAAGTTCCGAAAAACTCATTGGTATGAGCTGGGGTTTGAACCCGCGACCTCCGGATTGCAAATCGCACGCTCTTACCGCTAGGCCACTAGCGCTTCCAATGAGAGAAGTTGATGATGCCAGAATGAGCAAGTGAAAGAACAAAAATGCAAACATAACATTACCTGAACCACTATCAGTAGTTATTTACATATATTATTAGGTTATTGTTATGTTTCTTATTTAAGCATTAATAAGAAGAGCAAACTACGTTAGGTTAAATTTAAACTATACACTATTAGCAAATATAATATTATTTATGAAATCGTTCATTTGAGGCAAAGTGACTGTAATTACTTTATTACGTTGAAATTACGTTGATTAAATATTAATTCAGATGTTTCAATTCACCGACAAGAATGTGCGCGTCATTTTTTCCATTAAATTCATTTGTTTTACACGTACTTATGCTCACGTATTTTATGACTAAGGTAAGTGAGGCTTATAAGGCCCACTTTAATTTAAATTGAATTTAAAAAAAAAAAAACAGGATATTATGTAAAACTCACTCAATATAGGTTTCTCATATTATTTTTAAATGTCTTCATACACCAAAATAGTTATTAAAATATTACGGCACTCCTGGAAAATAGACGTTATATAAAAGAAATATTGTGGGACTCATTGATCACTAGCAGGGCATTAAGGACCCCAAAAAAATACATTTTGACATGAATAAGAAATTTTAATTGTTTTAAAATTTATAGTAATGCAAATAACAATATTTGGCATTTTCAGAACAGGTGATATTTTTAATTAGTGGAAATAATTTCTGAGCTTTATTGAACTCAAGATGTTTTAAGAATCAAAAGTCTAATAACATTGAGACACTTTTTTAAGTCATTAAGTACTTACTTATAACTTATTACATCGGCCTTGTTAAGAGATCGAAAAACCTCAAAATTATCTTAAATATTTAAATTTATTATTTCATCTCATAAGTTCAATATGGCTCGGGACTCGAGCTTTGTTACTCACACTGACAGTGGGCCTTCTTAGCAACAAGTACAAGTTCAAGGATAATAGGGAATATTTAATATAAAAATATAAGGGTGTTTCACTTTTGTATGGAGAAAAAAAGTTGTGATATTTTTCCTGACTTCGCTCACCAATCGAGTCTCCCCACTCTAAAAACTATCTATTTCAATTTTCAAAAGAATTGAATAGGTAACGTTTAAAGGTTGCACAAATTGAATAGGTAGAGGGAGAACCTCATACATTGCGTATGCGTTGCGTATTTACGCAATGTATGGGGTTCTCCCTCTACTCAAGCTTCGACTCAAGCTTTTTTTACTCTATTAGTAAAATTCAATAAAAATCTTTCAGCCACACCATCTTGCCCCGAAGGCGAGATCTATAATCGTTGTCCAACTGTTGCCTGCGAAGGAGATTACTGCCCCAAAAACCGGAACTCTCCTCAAACCTGCCCAGTGGGTATAGTGTGCGACCCACCCAGATGTACATGTGGTATCCTTGACAAAAGGGACCGTATCACCAAGAAATGTATCAAGGCTTATGTTTGTCGTAAGTGTCTCAATTCTCAATTTAGCTGCTTTTTTACATTTCAAATCAGCGTCAGTTTTTTTGGGGTTTAAAGTTAGACAATTTGTTTTGCTAACTGCAGTATGCATGAAATGATATACGAGTTCTATAACTAAACAACTCAGGAAGTAAAGATTTTTCAACCACGAGTACTTGGACGTCAGTTTCATGCTGATGTTTGATGATTCATTTCCTTTTTTTTTAATTTTTTGCATTTTTTTGATACTCGAAAATAAATTAATCAATTTTGGCCCCATATAGAATCACTTGACATGAAAGCAAAATTGGTAGCGTCTTCTTGTGGTATATCTAGCTTAATGCAAAACCTACGGGAAAGCCATAAGTATCTTAATCGTTTTACTAGGGCGTATCTTTAAAAATGGTTGTCTTTAAAAAAATACTTGGAGCCTATCGTGTCTTACTGCTAGGCAGAGGCCTCCCCCCAATCTCTCCACTGATCTCAGCCCAGTGCTGTGTCCAGCGACATCGCCGATGAGGTCTGCCAGATCCCTGATTCAAGTTTTCGGGCTCCTGCTCTATTGTGACTTTACCCGAAAACTCATTCGGCATTCCGCAAACCAGCCCAGTCCCATTTTAGCCTGTAATAAAACCTGTAATAATATCCTTTCAGCTCCATTCAAATGTGATGGCCCCAACGAACACTATGACTCGTGCCCTGCAGGTTGCCCCGGTGACAATTGCAATGATTACGTCACCGGCAGGAAATGTTCGCCCTTAAAAGTTCGCGTTGTCGTAGCTTGCAAGCCTGCTTGCAGGTGCAACAAGGGATACTACAGAAACTCTAACAACACCTGCGTGAAGGCAGAGAAATGTGGTATGTTTATAAACATATATTTGTGTCGGCGGCAGATCGCAATTTTCTTGTGTATTGTTTTGACGGAAGTCACATTAAACCAATAGATAGGTACGATAGGTTCGCTAGGTTACTTCAGATGCCCGAAGAGCAAATTGTCCAGAAATAGGAGTAGCGGGGCTCCGTTGACTTAGGGAACGAGACAAAGATTTCCACGTTTTGAGATATGCTTGATTTTATGATCGGCGGCCCACATATTATAGAAACAGATTAAGAGAACATACAAAAATGGAAGACGCTTAGGTTATATTTTATATCGCACTATCGTTACATTCGGAAAGCGATATTGTTGTATCGTTAACCTGGACTATACCTGTCAATGTCTTTGATAAATTATATTGCTGTCGTTGCCGCATTACTGTCGTGATTAGCAGGTTCAATCCGTCACTAATTATATCAAGGACATTGAGAGTGACGCTGCAAATGCAACGCTGCAGTCACCATCCGAAAGCAACTTTTATGGGGATGAGATGTTTATCATACTTACGTTCATCTGGCTCCATTAATTTTGAGTGCAAAATAAATGTTTAGTGAATCCTCTGAAAGTCGTCGTAATACTCAATCTTCAACTCTTTGATCGCCAAAGACGTCAACTGACGCTCGCGCCTACAGTACAATATCAACCTTCATGTATACCGACAAGGTTCAGGATGACGCGCCGCGCACGATAGGCGTAGCGTTCAAAGAGTTAAGTGTTCTACTAATAAAAAAAGATAACATTTTACAGGACTCGTTGTCTCGACCACCAGCACTCCAGTGATCATAGTAACACCTACCACTGCAAAGCCAACTACAACTGCGAAGCCAACTACCGGTTCTAGTGGCAGCGATGACGTAGCTAGCCTACAAACTGGTGTCACTATATTTAATGGAAAATTCCTTTATGTAAGTTTTGTAATTGTGAAGTCTAGACTCCGGTGTATTACAAGGTGGTAAATAAAACTCAGTTTGATATTTAACTTTCAAAATAAACCAACTTTCTTGATATTTGCATATAACTTATATTGTTTAATGATCAGCGACACAATTTTGAATTGCCATAAAACGTAGTAGGCACGTGCTCCAAAATTTGCTCTACTAGGGCTGTTTGATAAGTACCCGTTTTCTGAATGTATTAATATTATTATCTTTGGCCAAAAATATGTATATCACCGTTTGAAGCCATTTTTCAGAGGCAGGAAAATAAAAATAAAAAAAAAGCGTGAACTTAAAATTGTTAAAATGGAGAACGAACAGTTAGTCGTGTGAATTTAAAATACTCCCTTCGGTCGTGTTTTAATGTATCGCCACTCGTTGCGAAATTCCTAATTTTCGCACTTCTATCGTAATGTACTATTGTGTTTTAGGAGCGATTGAAAGCTGAGCCGGGAAAGAATCTAATTACATCGCCATATTCGGTGGTAACGCCTCTAGTCCAACTGTTGCTGTACACCACTGGAGACTCCCTTAAAGAACTTACGACAGTACTCAATGTTTCCAGCAAAGAACAGGTAAAGAAGAAGAAATAGTCTATAGTCTACTGTCAAGACGAAAGTGGACAACCGCGCGAAATCGCCTTGTTATAAAAACGTAGTCTCAATTTTTTTTTCATATATAAAGATATCAACATTATAGAAAATATTTTTATAATATTTTATCTATATTAACCTCAGCTATGCCCCTTCATTTCATTTTTTTAAACTATTTTCACAGAATCACATATAATTATGGAATTTTGTTTTACGCTCCTAACTTTTATAATAGTAAAAAAATCGAGAAAAGTCAAACGAAGGGTTATAGCTAAAGTTATAGTACATTGTGCAACGAGGGGGGTAAGTGAAATTTAGGATACGAGGGAATTAAAGACCCGAGTTTGCAATATTCTTACCCCCGGAGTTACACACAATGTTTTTCATCACACTTGCGAAGAAAAAACTAAATTTTAAGCGAAATAATTCTTAAATACGGTGACATATATCAAACATTCGTCCGCCATTTTGTAATTTCTTGGCAGGTGAGGTATCGAAGGCACAGACCTATTCGGCATTCAGCCACGATTGAAAATTATGTAAAAATATTTAAACGGCTGTTAAATTAATGAAATTAAATAATTTTAAACATAAACAAAAATATTAAATTATATAAACGTCAGTATTTTAAAAGTAAAACTCATTTATGCTACTTGGTTTGTATGAATAAGTGACATAATTAAAAAAAAGCTGTAACTCCCTAGGGACTTATAGCTTTTTTTTCACAATCCATAAATTCCGCGGAAACAAAATAGGCCTTTGTCCTTCAGCACGCCTGCATGAAATAAGATCGTTTTCGAGCAAGTGTGATGAAAATTAAGTAACAAACATCAAATTGTATAAAAATATTTTCCAAAATGAACCAGAGAGGAACTTGGGAACTAAGTTTGTATGGAGAAGCGATCACCAAGTAGGTAACCCCTTAATCTGTCTGATCAATTCATGAACTTTATGGCTAATTCATAACGACCACCATTTTAATACTGTTGCTGTTGCTTGGGCAGATGCTCCGGTTCTGGCCACTAGTACTCTTTTTAGCCAGTTGAAATTTTAATAAATATATAGCAAACTATTATATTAAATATCTAAACCGTTATTATGTACTTGGCGCAAAACTTTTCTTTTTTGGTAAAAAATTCGGATTCGTTCGTTAAACCGTTATTATTAAACCGGTTTTTAGGAGAAGATTTCCACATAGTTCTTGTCAGATTTAACCTAAGGTGTCTTTGTTTACGCGGCACACCACCAGCAACGGTATCATGGTCGCATTTTTATCACCTGTCACTATGCCCGTCACTTTCGCACTTACATACTTGTTAGAACGTGACAGGCATGCTGACAAATGATAAAGAGCCGACCATCTTAGCCCTACAGCGGTGGCAGCATAGTTCCATTTTTATCACCTATCACTACGAACGTCACTTTCGCGCTTACATACTTGTTAGAACGTGACAGGCATGGTGACAAATGATAAACAGCCGACCATCTTAGCCCTACAGGCTAAATAAACCGGTTTATTTAGGATATAATAAAGTTCTTAAAACGTTTGCGTTCTTATGAAAGTTCTTAAGAAAGAAGTATTTTTAAAACCGGTTCCGTGCCTTGACGACAATAAATGGCCAAAACCGGCCCAGTTGCCAGAACCGAAGCCCTGCCCTACGCTATTTTTGGTATTGGCTTACAAATTTTTTTTTGCAGATCCGTTCTGCATTCCCCGAATTTGTCTCCTCCTTTGAAGGCCAAACCAGTGTCAACTTCTCCGCAGCCGCCAAAGTATACTCAGATCAGAAATACCCATTGAGTGACGGTTTTAAGAAAGACTCTGTCGACGTTGTACATGCCAATGCTCAAGAACTTGACTTTAGTAAGAATACTGAAGCTGCGAATACTATCAACTCATGGGTAATTTTACGAAACTATTTTATCATTGATAAAAGTTTTAAATATTTCTACATCAAAAGAACTTTAGGGGCCCACTGATTACCAGTTTGCCGGACGAAATCGGCCTGTCAGTTATTCGCGATTGTCAGCTTTTGCGAATAACTGACAGGCCGATATCGTCCGGCGAACTGGTAACCAGTGGGCCCCTTAACAGATTTTTTTTTAAACTTATGCCCCCAATAGTATTTCGAATAAAAATATTTATTATGTATATTTATCGATGACCGGTCTGACCTAGTGGGTAGTGACCATGTCTATGAAGCCGATGGTCCTGGGTTCCAATACCGGAAAGGGCATTTGTGTAATGAGCACAGATATTTATTCCTGAGTGATGGATGTTTTCTATGTATTTTTTGTATTTGTATATTATACATATATAACGTTGTCTGAGTACTCACAACACAAGCGTTCTTGTGCTTACCGTGGGACTTAGTAAATATGTGTAAGAATGTCATATAATACTTATTTATTTAATATTTATGTGGTCCACCTCTGACAAAAATAACGCAACGTTGTTAACAGACTCCAAATACATATTTTATAAATAGTATGTTAAATAGAAATCCACACTCTGCTGCATATATTTTATTTATTAATATTGTTTAACTTATCTAAGTTTATTATTTAAGTTTTCTGTTCTTTATATCCTGCTACCCTAAGATTGTCTTGAAGAGATCGCTCACAGCGATAAGACCGCATGTTGCTGCCTTTACTTACAGTGTAAATCTTTCAGAGTTTTTCTTTTGTGGTGCAATTAACTGTATTTACTTAGGTACATACTGACTTCTCTTATAACACTGAATACATTTTTACAAGATTTTATTTAACTTGCCCTGTTACTATGTTGGTTTGTTTGTTAGTTAGTGTGGGCCAATTTCTGGAAGCTAAATTGGACCCACTTCCCGGTTTTAGATTGAGCTGAAAATTGGCATACATATGTAAGTCAGGAGGCAATGCAATATTATGGTACAGTCAGCATCAAAAGTAGCGGATGAAAGAAGGCGCTAAAATTATCTGATATTCCGGATAACTTTTCCAAGAATATATAAATTTCTAAAATTCGCGTTCAAAAGTATATGTTTTACAGTCTTGTTTGTTCTATATTAAAGACATCACTTTTTGTTAAGCTGTTACAGAATGGTAGATACTTATGAAGCGTTATTTGATCCGCTACTTTTGATGCTAATTGTACCATCGAGCTGATCTGATGATGGAGACATGATGTGGCCAACGCAACCCTAATTGTGTTTGGGGTTATTAGATTATTACCTTGACGAGTATTAGTTGCCTGCTGTAAGAAAATTACAGTCAGCGATAAAATTTTGTACAAAGAATTATTTTTTCCAAAAACTTATTTTATTTCAGGTCGAAAGCCAAACCAACAATCGTATTCATGATTTGATCCAGCCTTCTGATCTGTCTTCATTAACACGTCTTGTGTTGATCAACGCTATTTACTTTAAGGTATTTATTTACCTTATTTATTAATCTACATACATTATACCTTTCGGCGTCGAATGATGGGTCTTATGACAGTTCATATTTAAAGGGACTGTCACATAAAAAGTTAGTAGGCAGTTTTTGGTAATTTAAAGCATTAATTTATTTATATAATTTAATATAAAGTTAAAAAATATGGTAAAACATATTTCTGAAATTGTTATTGAGATAAATACCAACAAGTTGTGTTCAATTTTCAACTAATAAAGCAGTGCGTGCGCCATGGAAAGTGAATCATAAGGGGGCAAACCATAAATAACAACGACGTCGTTAATTTTTTAGGTATCACACTTGACATATTTTGTAATTGGAAGGAACACATTGATAGTGTATATAATAAACTAAATAGATTTGTCTTCGCTCTAAAAAGGTTAAGAAGTGTAGCAGGGGAACCAACAGCCATAACAGCGTATCATGGTTACGTTTCGTCACTTCTCTGTTACGGACTTATCATATGGGGTAACTCGACAAATATAGATAAAGTTTTTTTTTAATTCATAAGAGATGTGTACGCGCGATGTGTGGGGAAGATCCCTTAGCCCCATGCAAACCACTATTTAAGAGGCTCAACTGACCCTGACGAGCATTTATATACTGGAGCACGCAAAGTTTGTTAGAAACAATCATGACATATTTTCCAAACCGGCTCAAAATCCAAACTTGCATGCACGTGATTTGTTTCGTCTTACGAAACCCATTTCAAAAACAGTCCTAAATAGTAAAAATTGCTACATTATGTCAATTAAAATTTATAATCATATACCTCAACAAATCAGAGTTCTGCCTTACAAGTTGTTTTTAGTGAAGCTTCGGTGTTGGCTAAAGGAAAAATCTTCTTACAATATAAAATAATATTTTGATATATGCTCCTAAATAATGAAGTGGACAAAAATAATACTTGTACTTTTTTTTATAATACCGGTATTTTGCCTAATGTTTTGCAAATTGTATGCTACTATAGGGACCGTGCGCGTTGGAGGGTCTGCCATCTTGTGGCCTGAATCGGAACCATAAACATGTACATTTACACGTCACGTGTTTTCTTGTGCATAGTAGGTTCTGCCATCTTGTGGGCGACATCGGAACAAAAAACATCACATTTACGCCTCGCGCCAAAAATCTGACGGCTCCTGTGCTGCCTCCTACAGTTCATGCACGCTCCCTATTTTCTACTGTTTTTCTGTTTAGTTTAATAGTTTTAAGCTTGACATGTTTTATTTATTTCACGTTTTAATGATCAATATGATCATTTAAAAATGTAAATATAGTACCATAACAATATTTTAACTTATTTAAATATGTTTTAATTTGACATTTTCTGGTGCTGTGTGTGTATATTACAATGTTTCAATATAGTGGTGATTATGTTGAACTACCAAATTATGTCCACCATCTACAATGTACCACAATTCTAGCAAATAAAAAACTATAACTATAATACTCGTAACTATAACTTAAAGGAACTTGAAGGAACTGTCATATGGACTAGCATTTGACACGAGAGGTATAATTACTAATGTAAGCATTAATAACACTAATAACTCATTACTTTTGTTTTTGGTTATTTTAGGGTGAATGGCATTACGCATTCAACAAATACAACACCATCAAGGACGCTGATTTCTACGTAAGTGATGGAACGACTAAAAAGACCAATCTGATGTACCAAGAGGGAAAATTCAACTATGGAGCAGTTCCTGAACTCAACTGCACGGTAATTTTACACATCAGCAACTAAATTTTTTTGTAACAATCACGGTACAATGGTGTTCCGGACATTTAGGAGTCATGAGTGGAGCCGAAGCCAACACGTAGACAACACCCTGTTGACGCTTTAATGAAATGTAAAGGGTACACCGAGCGGATGCTGCCCTTGCCGTTTAGGACGCACGCAGAGGCAGCACCCGCCAGAGTGTAGGGACTGTTGAGAGTTGATGTAATCTAAAATGAACTAGGCTATTGGGTGAAAGCGATGGACTAAATACTGGGCTATGGCCCGCTATGAAATGAAAAACCGGGCGCCTAATAAAAGGGTACTCAATTTTATGTTTGGCAGACGCTAACTCGTCAAACTCAAAGTATTAAGATCGAAATCTTGCTGTGTGCTGTGATGGATGATCGGTCAATCGCTCATAGGGTGTACTTAATTGTTTGCAGGTTGGACCGGTAATCCAGAGTTGTGGGTTCCAATCCCACGTTGACCAGAATAGATCACAGTTCATTTTTTATTATATTAGACATCTTTCAAGAATGTATAAACGTTTTCTATTTTTTTTAGGTCCTTCAAATGTTCTACAAAGGCGATAATTTTAGCATGGTGGTAGTCTTGCCAAACGAGAAAGATGGCCTTTTGCAAGTCGCTAAGAACTTGCAACTCAAGCCAAACTTCGATAAAATCATGGGAAGCTTGAGCCCTCTGAAAGTAAAGGTGTACCTGCCACCATTTACTATTGAAACAACAACCGATCTTTCTGATATCCTTAAAAAGGTATGTTTTTTCTCTAACACTGCTGAACACCGTTTACCATTTTCCCTTGTCAGTTTCTAAATCTAATAATATTTAAGCTATAATTTTTTATACATGTTACCCTCTGCTGCTAGGTAGGCTAGGCTGATCAGACGTCCAAGTTTTCTATAGAAAAAAAAATTGCAATTTTGGGGTTGGTCCAATAGCAAAAAATAGCTGGATTTAGCGAGATAAACTGAGTCCTGCATTTAAAGCCCCATGGTTGGAGACAAATTGTATGTGGCCTCATATCCATTATTGTGAATTTTCTAGCTGGGCGTTACCAAGATATTCGACACTAAGGACTCCGGACTGTCAGGCTTATTAAAGACCCCAGAGGACACATATGTGTCGAAGGCCATTCAGAAGGCGTTCATTGAAGTCAACGAGGAAGGATCTGAGGCTGCTGCTGCTAACGGTACCCTTTTTCTTCTTTTTTTGTTTGCCACCGACTTAATATAAAATAAAAACCGGCCAAGAGCATGTCGGGCCATGCTCAGAGTAGGGTTCCGTAGTTACTCTTCCGTCACAATAAGCTAAACTGGAGCTTAAAGTATGGTAGATTGTTAACCAAGGGATGAACTGTGGGTGTACGTATTTTTACTATGAAGGGGAAACTTTATAACGATAACTCAAAAACAGCTAAACTGATCATATCCGCTATAGTTTTCATTTAATGTCTTTCTTAAGCTCTACTTCCACGATTTTTTTCATATTTTTTGGACCTATGGTTCAAAAGTTAGAGGGGGGGGACACATTTTTTTTTTCTTTCGGAGCGATTATCTCCGAAAATATTCACTTTATCAAAAAATGTTTGTTGAACACCCATATTAGTTTTGAAAGACCTTTCCAACGATACCCCACACTGTAGGGTAGAAGCAAAAAAAAAAGTTGACCCCACTTTACGTGTAGGGGAAGTACTATAATATATATATATATATATATATATATATATATATATATATATATATATATATATATATATATTGTAGGACTTTGTCGGCTTTATTGATTTATATATCCATGCCAAATTTCAGCTTTCAAGCACTAACGACCACGGAGCAAAGCCTCGGACAGACAGACAGACAGACAGACAGACGGACGGACATGGCGAAACTATAAGGGTTGCTAGTTGACTACGGAACCCTAAAAATGCCGTTTATATTTTGTCGTAAATAGTTAAATTCCTGACTTGGGAGTAATATTCTGAAAGGAATTACATAAAGTAGAACAGAATGGTTTGATGCTTTTAAACTACACAACAACAGGATTGGGTAAATAATACCAAATTGCTGCGAAAATTTTTGGGTCTTTGTATGGAGGGTTAACCGACTTGGGCGGCCTTCCCAATAGAATTTTTTTTTTGCGTCAAATAAAATTCAGTCAAAATATAACCTGTGACTTATACCTGAAGTGCCCTGGATTGTAAATGTAATTAAGTAAATCTTAGAGTTTACAATAATATACCTATTTCGATATTGGCATAAAATAGTAAGTTACATAACACTATCAGTGTTATTTCTATATTTTTTGAAGTATGTTTAGATCTGGATCTACGGCTAAATATTGACTTTGAATTTCATGACGTGAGAAGCCAATCGGCCTGATTCGAACTTTAAGATACGTCAAATATTAGGTCTAGATACGGTATGGATCGGATTTATCTTCAAATACTTCACTTTTGACATTGACGTATCCGATCTATACCGTATCTAGACCTAATATTTAATTTGAGGTATCTTAAAATTCAGATCGGGCCGAAAGTCGATTGCCAAAATATAAATGGAATAGTAGCAGAAAAATGTACAGGTGTGTGTCTTTACAGGTGTTGTCGTATCTACAAGGGCAATACCTGCACCGCCCCCACAATCAACTATATTCAGAGCCGATCGACCTTTCCTCTTTTATATAAGACTCCAAGATACCACTTTGTTCTGTGGAGCGAAGAACGGCATCTAGAAACGTTGCCCATATACTAAATAACGTTTAATTAAACTTTGCGGTAACAAGTCGTTTTTATATGTGCACATTTTTTTATATAAAATATCAACAAAAGATTTGTGTTTAATTAAACTAACAAGAGTGTTAACGAATTGAAAGTTAACTACCGATTATACTGTGATAATGTGGTATAAGCATAATGTGGAGTTTTGAATGAGTTCTAGACAGTTCAGTATGCTAGAGTTCTGGCCTAGTGGGTAGTGAGCCTGCCTACGAAGCCGACGGTCCCTGGTTCAAGTCCTGATTTGTGTGATGAGCATGAATATTTGTTCCCGAGTCATGGTTGTCTATGTATTTAAGTATTTATAGTATATACAAGCCTTATTGAGCTTTTTTTGCAATTTTTAGCAATTTGTGCAATAATGTCCTATATTATTATTTTTTTAATACTACGTCGGTGGCAAACAAGCATACGGCCCGCCTGATGGTAAGCAGTCTCCGTAGCCTATGTACGCCTGAAACTCTCATGCGCGTTGCCGACACCCCCCCCCCCCCCCCCCCCTCGTTGAGCTCTGGCAACCTTACTCACCGGCACACTGTGGGCTGAAATTCGGCTCTCATTGACATAGAAACCGAAGTTGTTCTTTTTATGTTTTTTTGATTGAAATCTTGCCACAGCATTGTTATAGTAACCTATGAGTTTTAGACGATTTTGAATAAAAATTGTCGAGTTACGATTTTTTTTTTCAAAATAAATGTATGGAGCAGGAACAAGAAATCATGATTACTCAAGAACCGCAAAACAAACCGTAATATCCTCGCAGGTGGTTACACTACGAATTATTTGTGATTTTTTGGCATACTACATAATTATACCCGACACGGGTGCGGTTTTTTTAAAATAATTAATTATTTATATGGAAAAAGTCCTAAAACCAAATTCAAAGACAATTTTCATTCAAAATCGTCTAAAACTCATAGGTTCCCATAACAATGCTAGGCAAAACCTAATTCAAACAAAAAACATAAAAATAACAACTTCGGTTTCTATGTCAATAAGAGAGAATTTCAGCCCACAGTGCGGCAGAAACACAAAACTATGAGTAGAGTTTAGTGTTATTCGGCCGCGGTTTTCTGTAATTTATTTATTTATTATTAAATTTATTTCAACAGTTTCTCGTGTGTGTCAGTTTCCAGTTTCTGCCCAATAATGCACGGTTATTATAATCACTCATCTTAATATTATTTTAACTACTATATCTTATCACTTATCCTTATTTCCAGCCATAGTCGTCGCAGCGACATCTGCGGTCATCGATCCAATTCCCCCCAAAGAAATAATATTCAGATGTGATCATAGCTTCTTATACTACATTGTTCTTAACGGAAACGTCCTCTTCGCTGGATCGGTCGTAGACATCAACTAGTGGTTGTTTAAACATATATAATATTTTTCACCACACCAACTGGTAAAGGCCCTCTTGATTGTTCAAAAACTAATGAGAAAGTTGCATTTTATCCACATGGGGCAAAGTAATCAGATACAAATTTTGAGTTGTATCCTTATGTTAGCTAGTAGAATTGATTTTCAAATGATGATTTTGAATGATAATTTTATTATTACATTCATTTGGATTTGATTTAATTTGAATATTTTGGTATTTTATAGTTAATAGTTTCTTCGCGTTGGTGTGGTGAAAAATTTTGTGTTTCACTCGGAGGCAAAGTTTGTTTAACCCTCGTGCCTTGAAACCCTCGCAACGCTCAAGATTCCATTTCTGGAACCACTCGCTATGCTCGTGGTTCAATTTTGAAATCTTTCGCTTGGTCGGGTATCAATATTAGCACGAGCGGTTAAACAACAACTTTGCCCCCTTGTAAAACAAATAACTATTGTTTTATAGTAAATAAAATGTACAATATCGGTAACAAGATTTTTGTACAGCTTGATGAATGTGATTTTGTGTTTTCTTAGCGTAATGAAGGTTACAAATAAAAGTGTTTTCATTTTCCAACAACTTAATAAGTGTTTTCATTCCATAGTATACGGCTACGAGTATTGTGAGTTTGCTGCGATGATGATTCAACGAAGTTTTTTTTTTTTTTTTAAGTTTGCCGTCGTCTAGATCACAGGGCCACTAGTGTATCTTATCTTTGGGGTAACCTACACAGATTGAACTAGTAACTAAACAAAGTTTATAACTATAGGTCTTAGGCGACTATATACATAATCATTTATATGGCACTTACTTAAATATGTACGTACATACTCGTACAATAGAACACATCACTCACGCGGGAAAAAATGTAAATACTCATCACATCACACAAATTCCACAGGACCAATAGTTAATGTATACTGATCTACAGCTACGAAACCCTTCCTTATGTGTGGTCCCATACGCACTTGGCCAATTTTTCCATTTCTTAAAGATCAATTTACAATAAAAAGCTCATTCCGCAAGTTCCCTCCACAAATATTCGATCTTATTATGATATCTAAAATTGAGTTTTGTTTCAGCTGTAATAGTGAATACTTTATCCGCAGTTCAACCGATTAGGCAGTTGGTATTCAAAGCCGATCGCAGTTTCCTATATTACATAGTTGCAAAGGACACTCCTGTATTTTGTGGCTCACTGGTCGATCCCAACTAGGATTTGAGGTGATTTTCTAGAAACTTCTAATACAATACGAAAGGTGGAGGTAAGGAAATAAATCTCCATGTACCAAAAAGTGTCATCAAAAAACCTTAAATAGGTGGCGCTACAATACCTAGAATCCTTGAACAAAAAAATCAAATCATAGACAGCGCACTTCACTCCGTCAATAGCCGCTTAGGTTCTTAGCTACTCTAGCGCTACTCTGGAGAAATTTGGAACTATTATTTACAGCTGACAGCTGAACAGTTCTACCATAAGAGATGTCACTCCTCTTAATACCACACTCCATATAATACAAACTGTCGTGAGACATAAGTAATAGTCTTACGACAGTAAACTAATTTTACGGTTTAAACTCACCTGTTTTTAGTCACTCGCGCGACATGTTTCGGAGAGCCTATATCTCCTTTCTGAAGCACTAACAGTGCGAGCAGCGTTCACGACGGCCGTGCTTCGCGTACCGACTAAAAACACGTGAGTTTAAACCGTGAAATTAGTTTAATTGTAGACACTTGTTTATGATTACCATTTTGTCACAGAGAAACCACATTATCACAGTCATCAAGTTTGTTTTTATAACCTCCAAAACTAAAACGTACTTTTTTTTTACTGGGTTACACAAAATACATATCTGGGGCATTCCATGAGCTTTAGATTTAGATTTTCATAATTTAAATTCGATGATTATTTATTTTACTGAGCATTTTTATACCCACTGTGACAGAAAAAAATCTTCAGAAATTTGCGTTTGTACGGGGCAACGGTAAAAAATTTCGCGGAATGCTCCATCACAATTAATTATTTGGTAAAAAATTTTAGCATTAGGAGAATTAAAAACGATTGAATGCGTCACCCAGTATAAAATTTGTTTGACTAAATTAAACTTTGTGGAGCGCTTTTATCTGCTATATTTATCCTTTGGCCGCCCAGACGGCAGACACCTAATAAAAAGGTCTACCTGTCCATTCTATTTTAAATCTTTATTTTGACAAATCTAAAAAATTACATTTATCTTAGCAAGTTTTCGTGTCTGAGCAGATAAAGGATATTTAAATTGATAAAGAAGCTTCGCACGGAATTGAAAAAAAAATAGCTTTTCGCCTTCTATTTCCACAATTGTCAATTATATATTTTAGCTACTCACGGTGACTTAGTTTGCAAAGCAATATGACTTGGAGAGCAAAGTTCTATTAATTTTGAACCTTCCTGGATACGGAGCATAATTAATTTTTGAAAGTTTTTCGAGCGGTAATGTATTTTGTGCGTCATTGAATGCGACGTTTTGAGTTATAGTCGTTCGATTTCTAGCTGGCCCCGACGAGCTTATCCTTTGTCTATTGTTAAGTAAAACGGCACGTGCCACTACCTGCAAAAAAAGGGTCGTATAATTCTAATTGACACCTGAGCGCGGGCTAGTCCAACGCTCAAAAAACCAGTGTAGGTGCGGTCTCCGATAACGCGCCTTTGTTACGCATCTCGAGGACGCCTTTTAGACTGGTTCTGTAGCGATCGACTCGCCAGCACTCAGTAACCATAGAGGGACCACACAAGAAATCTCTAATTATTTTTCCATTGGTTCATTCTGAGCCTTATTGCAATTTCCATAGGAGTTGTAATTTAATACCCGGTTAAAGTGGCCGGACCATTTTTTATGCAGGTAGTAGCAAGTGCGGTTTCACTTAACAATAGACAAAGGATTAGCCCGCCGAACGTTAACGACCATTACCAAGCATAGACTATTTTATTCATCAATTGCTTAATCTACCCATAGTATTGTAATTAACGACTATAAAACAATGTAGTACATTGCTTGCTGAATTACTTTTGAGGTGGCTAACAATGAACCACCAAAAGATTGAACATTTATAAATCAGCTCAGGTAAGAAAGCACATCAAATTTAATATTTTATGTAATCAGTCAGATTCATATTATATATATTCTCATTTCTTTTACGAATGTTATTTTCTATTCCTTTTCTAAGAATTCGATATATTTTCTGAAAGAGCTACGTATTTGTATGAAAAAGTACCTACTGTATGTAATTGCTTGACTTCTTTAGTAGTAAAATTTGTATTTTTTTTGTTATTTAATGCATGTCAATTACAAGATGTAATATTTTGAAAAGATGTGTCCCGCCGAGTTTCTTGCCGGTGCGATATTGGGATACCCTCCTTCAATTGAGGGGGGATCTCCTCGAAGCAGAGGTGTAGGGTTAGAGCCGGTGTAGCTTTAATTGATGTTCATAAACGCATTGTAATATTCCTACTTAAATAATAGACTGTGCTATCTTTATCTTAATCAGTTCTCTGTAAACGCACAGTACAGCATAATTATTTTGCTAACACCGGTTTGGCAACGTCACATATTAAAACTAAAACATTGGTTAAATGTGTAGGTAATACTGGTTCATTGTTGGCATCCCTACCATAGGGTAGGGAGCTAAATAATGCGTCATTTGCTGACCTAAAATACTTATTTAGTAACACGATCAAACTAATAACTCAGGGGACGTGATCAAGGACAACAGGCAGCAATGACAAATTTCCTGGGTAAATAGGAATATGAGTACCAATATTTGATTTTCTAGCTTACTTTTTTTAGAAATCATAAACCGTAAAGACAAAAATGTAACTCTGTTTTGTTTCTTCAATTATTAGATTTGCATTAGAAGGCAATTTTTTGTGTCAGAAAATTCTTTATCACAAACACGAAATTTCTTAATGTTATGATGACGATTTAGACAATACATAGAAACGAAGATCGTTTTAATCTATGTCAATAAAATTTAAAAATATTAAGATAAGAGTTTCCAGTTCTCTGCCACTCTATCCTCCTGAGACCCAGAAGCAGGGATCGGAAACCGGTATTTTTTGTACGGGAACGAAAACGATTGTTAATTATTTCATTTCTAATTGGGCAATCTAATAATACGAAGTCGTTATCTAAAAACACAACCGAGTCCTATATTTGGAGGATAAAATAAACCGAAATATATGTTTATTTCAAAGTTATTCCAAAAAACCGGTTCCAATCCCTGCCCAGAAGCAATTGTTTTGTTTTTGAATTTAGAACCCTTAGTTACATAATAAAAGTTCAAAATACATTTTGGAATATGTACAAAAATTTGTACTCAGGGTCTTAGGAGGCTATATATTTTTCGAATAATATTTTTTTATTTGATTTTCGTTTTAGGTCTGTTGATACATCACAGTACAAAAGAGTATAATTTGTGTCCCGTTCAAAGTAATAAAGTGTATCAATATATATTTTTTGTATTATTTCCCCCTTATTTTCTAGAATTAAATTAATATTAACATGATTCGAAACCAATACATTTTTATAATCTCTATGCTTATTTTTTAATTAATTAAAAAATTATTGATTATTATTTCTAAACTTATTTCTTAACCTACGCTACGAAAGTAATGGAGACATCAACCGCAAGCATTAAGAGACTTTTAAATTGGTCATTTAGTTAAGATCTCCCCTCGCATGTTTAGAGTAGGTAGTGATGTGGCCCAGGGGCCTATTTCTCGAACGGTATTAATCTAATATTATTAGTGTATTGCCAAGGTAAACCAAACGACTTGACAGTTCGTGGACTAATAATATTAGTCTAAACAGGCCTCAGGATAGAATTCCCTAAAAAGTGAAACAAAATATACCTCTCGTGTCGAATGATGCTCCCTTATTTATTGTTTTGGACTATCTGTCACGTAAAACATTTGTAGACATTTTTAAATGATTAAGTAATAAAAAATATTTATTTAGGGTAAAGGCACCTATTACCGTGGTAGTTAAGGAACTTTTCAAAAGAGATCCAAAAATTAAGGGTATCAATGCTGTCTAACAGCCAGGATTTTTTTTTTTCATTAGAGCATTTAATGAACTTTCCGTTTCACACGTTTTTGGATTCATTTTGGGTTATTATATGTATTAAAATATTTTTTGAAGCCAAAATGACCAAATCTTCTATTACCGTGGCAAGGGACAGGCTGTGATTCTATTATCGCGAATTGAGCTTTCATTACCGAGGGTACAATTGGCATGATTTTTCTGCACTCGTTAACAGAAACCAAACTCAAAATTCGAAACCTTATACCGAGGGTTAAAACAATAATAACGACGTGGGTTCTGTATATTATTTTTGTGTCATTAAGTTTAATAATGACACAAAAATAAAAAATAAAACTATAGGAGTATGTTTAAAAATAAGAGATATATTCGAAGAGATTATAATTACACTTTGGCACAATCAAATACTATTAAATAGTTAACTTACCAAGTACCTACGAGTACCTGTATAACAAGTTATAAGTTGAATGTTTTACATGTAAAACAAGAAAAATTATTGTTAGTAAAGTTTTACTAAGGACGGCAATGTAACCCATTTCTCACAAACAATAAAGATTATGATTATGATTATGATTATGATTATATGACAAATAGGCCTGCCTGTTATTAAATAAAGTAATTTTTAAATGCTATAAAGATTGATAAGAGTTTGTCTTACTGACATAATTAGCTGCACAAAAAAAACAAGTAAGTAACATTTTCTCATAAGGCACAGCGTAAATTATAGTCGAAATTTTATAAGCTAGACGTTTACCACCTGAGTGAAAGTTTACCACAATGAAATGGTAAACGTCCACATTATAAAATTTCGACTATATATAAAAACATGAAAATTTTTAATTCTAATATTTTTGATAAGGTAATTAAGTTAAATAAAGTCTCTCACATATTATGTGTTATAATTTACCCGTTTATAACTAACAAATACAGTACTTTTCTTATTGCTGATTTTTATAGCTAAAAAAAATCATGTCTGAGATTTTGGACTACTGTATAAATAAAATTATATAAAAAAAAATCTAATCGGAATTGTCCGGCAGTTGGGTACCCTTCCTTGTCTGTCAGAGTAATAACTGAATCAGAAAACAGAAGAATTTAAATCTGATAATGATAACTGAAGTCTAAATTTTATCAACGAAATCTGTACTTGCGGTACCCTAAATGCGATATTTCAATACAATACCAAATAGTCACTCGGTAATAGATAACTCTTTAAGAGCCTATTACCGACCCATTCGATATTTCTCTGGGTCGGTAATAGATTTCTATACATTCTATTACCGAGGGTAATTTGATCATACCATCGGTAATAGGCTTAATTTGGAGTTTAATTAAACCTAATTCCGACCCATAAAAAGAATAAAACACAGATGTTTTTTCAAATCAAATCAAACACGTATATTACAAGCTTCTTGTAAAGACAAAATCACATAACTGGCAAGTAAATTTTAGGTTTTAACTCAAAATAAAAAAAAGTTGACAGATTAAGGGTTCCCATAGAAACAAGGAAATCAGTGATGAAGTTTTTGTTAAAAATTAAGGGTTAGTTGAATACTTTCCATACCACGGAAATAGCTCTTTAATAGCGTGAATAGATCAAGATTGGAATAAATAAAAGAAATTATAAAATTGATAATTTGTACCAAAACTAAAGAGTAAATAACAAAACTACCACTTTTTCTATTAACGTGGCATACCACGGAATTACTTACCACAGAAGTAATTGGCGCCTATCACCGCTGTATTTTATTTTCAATTTTAAACGTATTTCCCGGTCAAAAACTAAGTTAAAAGTAATTCAAAATCGTGTAGAAAACAATACACAACCTCTTAAAAGGCATTGCACTAGTTTATTTGCCATAACTATTACGTAAAACACTAAGTAAGATTGGAGTGCACTTACCTGTGGAGTCACGCGTCTGTATGGAACAACCGGTTCTTGCGCCGCCGTCGCACAAACTGACGAATCGCGAGTTTTTTGTTAAACTCACACAAATGCACACTAATGGGTACGATAGACCAATGAATGAGCTTGTTTTGTGTATGCTTTATTTCTTAGGGAATAGATCTGTTTGCTTGCAAAATGCGTATTTGTAAACACCGCGGTGTTAGACGTCGATTTTGATACCCGCGTTAATAGCCGCCGTTACCCTAAATTTATCCCAAATAAAACGTACATGAAGGAACTGTCATAGGGACAATCACGTGTGTTGTGGCATTTTATTTTGAGAATATTTCTTACAAACACACAAAAAGGCAATAGTGAAGTAAAAAGAAATAAATATGGTGCGTTGAAATTAAAATAACTATTAATTAAATATAACACTATTGCTCAGCTGCTTCAAAAATGTATTTTTTTTTGTCAAATCAAACGTTTGACATCGCTTGAAAACATACCGCCATACCTTTGGCCTTTGCTCGGAAAGATGGCGTGACTTTTGATATTTAACCAATTTAACACAGATCAAAGAAAACATAAGTATCAAAGTCAAATGGCAGTAAAACTGTGGCTACCAAGTTTAGTTTTACGATCCACCTCTATTTCAAATTCTCTTTGCTATTACTTACATAAATCAGAATACTCTTCATGACTCGGAAGCCATTCATGCAAGCTTCGGTAAAGATATCCGACGCACTGCAAATCACTGCACTGCAGAATAAGCAGGATAATAATTTCGTAATAAGATACTCACACGAGCATTTTTATTAAATTAATTCTTGATTTATTTTTAAGTAATGTAACAAAGATTTTTTTTTTAATAGCCTATTTTGTGTCCCACTGCTGGGCAAAGGCCTCCCCTTCTTTCCGCCACTCATCGTGGTTTGAAGTATGTTCCCGCCAGTCTCTGCAAAAAGCGTCGAGGTCATCCCGCCATCTCTTTTTTGGTCTGCCTCTGCCCCGGCTAATCTGCGGTGTCCATTCGGTAGCCAATTTGGCCCACCGATCCGGGTGCATACGGCAGACGTGTCCTGCCCAACCCCACTTAAGCTTAGCGGCCTTAACACCCACATAAATTCCAGGATGTAAAAAACACATATCTAATGTGAGTTTTTTTTTAATATTCTGAATAATACAAATCCCACCACTATCGGGATCGCTTAGATTTCGCGGTTTCCTATCGTATCCGTCTGGAATTTGTAATTAAGAGGCAACGTCTTGGACCAAAATCTGTTTACTAACGTCGTAAAAGTATTCGTCTTGTTCGGTTCTCGGCATATTAGAGCAGATACAAGATGTTGGCATTCCTTAAGTTGTTTACGGGTTTTGTTAAGATATCTCGTTCAAGAATATTGGTTGTTAGTGCAATCATAGGCACCATTGAACAAGCGCTGGTAGCGTATCGGTAAAAGCGTGCGACTTTCAATCCAGAGGTTGCGGGTTGAAACCCCGGTTCGTATTTATTTTTCGGAACTTATGTACGAAATGGGATTCATGTTATGTATTTGAAATTTACCAGTCACTTTTCGGTGAAGGAAAACATCGCGAAGAAACCGGATTCCAATAAGGCCTAATTTCTCCGCTGGGTTGGAAGGTCAGATGACATTCGCTTTCGTTAAAACTAATGCCTACGCCAATTTTTGGGATGAGTTGCCAAGCGGACCCCCGACTCCCATGAGCCGTGGCAAACAGCCGGGGCAACACGAGGAAGATTATGATGGTTAGGCATAATTAAACTACTTTTAAGGTGACAGTCCATTTCCAACCGCAGCTGCACTACCGTTGCGACATTACTGGTGCGACATTACTGCAGCGGCCGACTGCTGCTGCTTGCAGCGTGCAGTCGCGGGAGCGTTCGTCAGTTGATTGTCAAAGTCAATGAATAATGTCACTGTCAGACGTATAAATAAAATTACTAATTTACTTATTTGTATTTTTTACGAGAAGAAGTAAGTGACGATAATGCTACATGGTACACGAAAACGAAAAACAGTTTGCCTTTCTACAAAAGTCACAGTCAGTCGAAGGCAGCTACGCAATATTATTACAAAACCAGATATTGTTGGTGATCGTTTGTTTGCCGATTAAATGAATAACAATTTAACTTCAAATTGAAGAAATACAACCAAATTACTCGAATTAAATGAATGCAGAGGAGAAATATTTCTTCACTTAAGGTAAGTTAACATTTTGAAATTATATTTCCCATCCTTTTGACTAAATGCGTGACCACCGCACACAGCAACCCGACGAGAGCGGGACTCATGTTGCTCGTGATGGATACGGTATGCGCACTTGATCCACTTGCATCACGTGATCCAGCCAAATCCAGCCGGTGGTGTCTGCACGTTTTTGGTGGCCTAGTACCGCCTGGATGTAGAAGTCTGCGATAAACGTCCCCTCAAAAAGCTAGGTAGGCTCTTTTATCCCGGGTTTACTTCATTTTTGCAAAGGGATTCGTGGGTTTCGGAGATGGCGATGCGACAAAATATATTCTCCAATGTAGTCGTTCAGTGTTAGCAAAATATTACAGATTTATCTTTCTGAGTTTTCATATTAAACCAATCTTTCATTAGTTACCTAAAAGTAAAGAATAAACGAATAAATTGATTTGTAAGAGCAATAATTACGCAATTTACACTTAATATTGTCCAGTTTCCTATTTCCAACTAATGCACAAATTTAAATCTGATAATCGCTCTTGTGTTGCAGGTGTCCATGGGCGACGGCACTCGTGGTCGTGGCAGATACAGTTTATGACTAGACCATATAAAACTTGATGGGCGAGACAAGAAATCCTTTATGAAGAAAGCTATTTACGTTAGCCAAGGGGCTGATAGAAAGAATATTTAATAAATTAATTGGAATAATAAATATTTTCCTCGTGATGGTGTGATAAAATAAATTCGTGTTGCGCTCTGTAGCAAAGTTTGTTTAACCCTCATGCCTTGAAGTCCCCACAACTGTCAATACAATTTTATTTTAAAACCGCTGTCGCTTCTCTTGTGGTTCAATTTTGTAATTTTTCTTACGTTTGAGTATCCATATGCTACCATGAGGTGTTAAACAACAACTTTGCCTTTTGTATTTCTAGGTAATACAACTGAATTATTGCTTCTTTTATCTGAGAAATGGCTTTGAAATGACAAAGTGAGAAAGTGTCACGATATTATACACCGTGGGCTGGTAAAACCTGATAGATTTAAAGTTGTATTCTTAATCGCATTTAGAGGCTAAAATATCATACAAATTTTCTGTAATCGGTCTTCTTTCAGAGATAATGGCAATTCTTGCGAAAATTTGTTTCTGCAATAACTTTGTGAAAAACGCCTTTTTCGTTGCGGCGCTGCCTCTATGTGACTTGGTTTAGTCATACCTTCTGACAAACATTACTCAACTAAAAAGAACACTCGCAATTTTGATCTATAGATGAATTAAGAAAACTTTTCTTCTTCGTTGTAACGTTTTTTTTTTTCGCCAAGATGTAGAAAGAAATAACGCGCTGTGTGCAGAAAATTGCTTTTAAATCGGCTAAAAGAAAAAACAGATTTTTTTTTCCGAATTTTACTAAACATTTTTTGATCCTCAGGAATGCGTGGTTAAGATCTGTCGGATTTTACCAACCCACGGTGTATATAATATGATATTACGACACTTTCACATTTTATCACGCCAAATTCACTGTGCCACGGACGCCACGGTACTGTCAGCGAGAATTCAGTAATTAATCCTGTTAGATCTAGAGCAGAGCCCAACTGGGGAAGTACCTCCACCTTACAGAAAACCGCAGCCAAATAACACTTGACCCTACTCATAGTGTCGTGTTCCTGCCGGTGAGTAAGGTTGCCAGAGCTCAACGAGGGGGGTGGGGTTAGGGTCGGCAACGCGCATGTAACTCCTCTGGAGTTGCAGGTGTACATAGGCTACGGAGACTGCTTACCATCAGGCAGGCCGTATGCTTGTTTGCCACCAACGTAGTATAAAAAAAAAAAAAAAATAAATATAAGCATCACTGAAACTCCTAAGCACGCCTCCAACTCCAGAAGTGATACATGCGCGTTGCAGACCCTTTAAAAACCTGTACACTATTTTTTTCAAGGACCCATACTGTAGACCTTCAGAAAAACCTCGGCAGGGAGCTCATACTAAAGCCGGAGCGCCCGCGGGAGGAAATTCCTCTTAAGCCGCACAGTGCGCGACCATTGTTGCCACTAAAAAAATGTAATTTACTGTGGTTTCGTAATATCCTAACACAAATACAGAGGATACAGGGTAAGCTATTACATTCGAAACATTTTCTCAGTCAAAATTTGGAAAAAGAGAGAAAGAGGAAAGAGAGAGGAAATTGCATACGACCACTCCGTTCAGTATTAGAATCATCATAGAAATATTATGTTGTCACATTTTTATGCTATGTGTACATGATTGTACGATAATGGTTAGCATACCTACATCGATCATATTCTAACACATAAGTGCGTCCTGTAATTTAGTAGTAGTAGTAGTAAAACTTTTTATTGTACAAAAATGAACACAAAACAGGAAAAAAACACTCATCATTAATACAAAGGCGAACTAGTTTTCCAGTTTTTTCACTATTATTAGTTTGTAAATAATTTATATATACATACATACATAGCTACTATCTACTTATTGCATACCATGAAAATCTTAATTTGAAAATCGTATATCTGCCTCTCTATCGTTCTTGCCCTTTCGAGCTTATAGCTGTTCTCGGAAACTACGAAAAAAGGAAAGAACTGTTTATTTAATGAATTTATCAGGAAACATTAAAAAAAAACAATAAGAGCAACGCCAGGATAAGACAGAGGAACTACCGCGAAACACAGAAACTATCGGGGTTGTTTATCCGCGGGTGTAATAAACTCCTTATATTGTAGTGGTTATATCCTCTTTGCTTAGAGCTACTAATATCTGTGACCAAAGACATTTCTGTAAAGATTTGACGTGCGGTTCGCAGTTGCGGTCGTATGTACACCAAACACTAAAAATCACCATGCTACGTGCAGTCGGTCTTGTCATAATTTTACTATGGAATTTGACAATAACACTGACGCATTCAGGCCGCTGCAGTAATGTCGGAGCAGTAGTGCAGCTGCGGTCGGAAATACGTTAAAATTACCATATTACGTGCAGTCGGTACCGTCATTGATTTTACTATGGAAATTGACAATAACACCGACGCGTTCAGGCCGCTGCAGTAATGTCGGAGCAGTAGTGCAGCTGCGGTCAGAAATGGACTGTCACCTTTAGTTTAACTGTCTGTAAAATATGTACTTGAATATTATTGTTAATGTCTAACTATTTAAGCAATATCGATCATCTCTATATCAAACTAATAGGGAAAATATTAACTCCTCATTACTGTCTTCGCCATAGCCCAAACGGTATTCTAAACGTGCTGGCGCAGTGCTGGGCCTGGGTCATTATTTTAGTTTTTTGTTTATATTACTAACATATATATTTTATAAGTTAGTTTTTCTGTGCTATGTAGTAACACTAATATAGATTGAATTATTCGAAATAAATTATTGAATTTAATTGAATTAGAATTACTCCGGTTTCCTCGCGTATTCAATTTGTGTCGAAGTTGAGTTTTCTTTTAGACATTATGCTCTCAAAATCATTTTTAACCGACTTCAATTTTACCAGTCGCTTTTCGGTTTATCAAACCATCGTGACAATTAAGTACCAAACTCATGTCAAGTGCTAACTCAAGTATGGAGCTATAGGGATATGTATGCATTCTTACTGCAAAGTTTGTGAAAAATTAGCGTGGTCAGATTCTAGTATGGAGTGTCTCTACACTCCACCTTACCTCTGTAAGGAAAACAATCTATGTGTATGAAAAGTGTCCATCAAAAAACATTAACTAGGTGGCGCCACAATACATCGCGATCAAATTTTTGACTTTGATAAAAGAAATTAAATCACTGACAGCGCATTAGACTCCATCAATAACGTTTAAGTCCCTAGCGCCACCGCACGGTAGGCTGGATGGCTCGAAAAGAGGACATTCGCATCGAAAAATAATGTGGAATCCCAAAAAAGACATAAACGAAAAAATCAAAAATGTGTGGACTTTTTACTGGACTAAAAAAAAAACCAGCACCTGTATAAAAAATCTGCTTATCGTTTCCTACTCTATAAAAGTAGAAAAACAAAGTCTTGAAAGGTAGAAGACGGGACCTGTAATAGTTTCTGAGAAACTAAACTATTTTTGGGTCCCATACAAAAAAAAAACAGACTTTATTTTTTTCTGCTGTCAATATGCCTTATTTCGAAAAAATGTATACCACATTTATTGTTCCTTATATAATTCTCTATAGGATAGCGTTTTTCAAAAACTGATTTTCTGAAAAAAGTGCGAATGTCCTCTTTTCGAGCCATCCAGCCCACCGTGCACCGGAGAGATTTAGAACTATTATTCACTTTAGCAACAGTCCGCATTAGAGATTATTCTCCTTACCTCTACCCTCCATGGATTCTAGGTTCCCAAAAGCAACAAAATGACGGGACATCGCTAGGAAAATAACAGCTCAGAGTCGAGACTTGTTTGTAAATGCAGCAGTGTACCTTACCCTATCTACTACTAAACTAATTAACTAAAATTCAACCAGGATTAAATAAAAATAGGAAAATAAATAAATTTGGCCATGTGATCGTCTAGTGTATTTACGTTGTGAACCTTAGTACCCTTCGTCTTTTATGTGAAAACTGATACGATTTGGATTTTTCAAAACTATCCCTAAATATCCTATGAATTTGTAAATATTCCTACTGTATATTTTTATTAACACTATTGTTAGACAAATAAAAAAATAGTAAATAATATATATTTTTTAGAATTTATCTCCTACCGGGCCCTACCGTGACCAGTTACCGTGAACAGTAGTAAGCCCTTTTTGTTTGTAATTTAAAAATTTATATTTTCCTTTTAATATATCTCTTCGCTAACCTAGCTAGCTAAAGGAAAATATGTATATGTAACCATTGTAACCATAAGTAAATATTGCAAAGAATAGTAAGTACAAACATACTTTATCTACTGTCACGCCCGGATGAAGACGGGTCTCTAAGCTAATTAATACCCATTTTATTTTATTTTATTTTTAATAGGTATTCCTAAGCACTATGTAATATTACTCTACCAACGTTTCGTAACCTAATTTCAGACGAGAAGAAACGCCAAGAAACTCATCTGAATGTACTATTAATGTATGGAATACTGAAAACAATCGTCTATTAAATATGACTTTATTTACCCTTTAATTTCCCAGTTATAGAAAAGCTCAATTGTCACTAGTGAACTGCTCCGCCGGTCACTAGCTCCCTATAACAAAATTATTTAGTATGTCCTCAAATAACTTTGTTCCCCTATCTCACCCAATGTAAAAATATATAAACCTTCAATCATATTTAATGTACGAGCCTCAGTAACCTATCCATATGCTACTGAAGATAGATTTTAATTTATTTTGTAATTAAAAACAGTTAAAACTCTAATGATTTTAGTATTGTTTACAATCAAACTAAATGTGAAAGAAAATAAATAAACCTAACACCCAAATAATGACTCTACCCTAACTCTACCCCAAATTCACCTATTCTAATGTGTGTAAAACTAGAGGCGAACCTCTATTTTTACAGGGAGGAGTGTGTGTGAGGGACCCTAATTTAAGCTCTAAACGTTCGGCCGACAAAACCGAGGTATAGCAAACCCTAGTGTCTGTGTGATTGCCTCCCTCCATCTGTGTTAGCCGAAGCCTGGGTACAGATGAATAAGGCGCCCTAACCATGTATATAATGTGTATAAATAAATATATATAACAAGACAACGCTTCTTCAATTACCAACAGATTTCAATGAGTAAGGATTACTCCTAATGGTCCACACGTGAGACCCTCATATCCCTCTGTCAGACCTTGAAGAGAACGTAAGAGGTATAATCGTCACCTGTGTTGGTAAAAAGGCTGACGCCAGGCCCCTCTCGCGACCTGGACCTAACTCTCTACTGGATTCCCGAGTAAACCTGCTTGTCTCCGTCAGGTTAGGTGTACTCGGTAGGTTGACCATGCAACCTGACACTGAACTGGCTCTAAAATACAAAAAATCCACAAAATTAAGTAAGTATTGACACTAAAATAACAATTGAACAGTCTGACAAAGAGCAGCATAGTAGCTACGCAATGTCAAACATTCAATCGTCAAAATAACACCCTTTGTTTTTTACGTCTACGAATAAGCCAGAGAAAGTGACAATCCGACGGTCAAAAATATAATGGCGGTCCTGGCTTAAAACTGAGCTATTTATAACCTTCGGCAAACACTCCAGACGTGTTAGACGCGTCTCTCGTACTTATCGCAGGGTAAAGGCACCAATAGTCAACCCCTCCACGAAATTTCTATATTCAAGAACGTCTCATTTGCCCACTAATTGATCAATAAGAATTATGAATGTATTTACTCATCAATAATTTATTAAAGTTTAATTTTTATAAAGAATAAAACGTAATTTAATTTAGCTTATGGAAATATTTCATTAAATATAATGCAAGGCCCTTCCGCCAGCAATCAGCCTCCCGTCTACCAAGACACAGCCTTTAAGTACCCAATCTACAGCCATCCCATTTTAACGCCTGGCTATTGGATTCCAAGTTCCGTGATCTCAGTGTCCAGTGGTCAGCCACAGGATGACTACTGAGTATTTGATGTATTTCAATGAAATAAAGTCATAATAATGTAGATATTTAAAGGTGCTTAATTTAACGACTTACATTTCATTTGAAAATAAAAAAAAACTTGAAACCTATGCTCAACCTCTATCGGCTGTCCTCTGGGTCTACAACCCCTTTAAAATTACTGCCTCAAACCCAGTAATCGGCCAGGGCTTACATTAATATGGATTTATATTATTTTTTTACTTTTTCCAGATAAATTAAGTATTAATTACGTGAAGCAATGCACATGCTTAAAAAAAAATATCACAATTCGGCTGCCGACGTTTGATCAAAATACCATGTGACGCTCCAAAAAAATGGCGCATATGGCATATCCCTTCATGTCAGAAGACAGCACTTCTTTGAAGTAGTGTTGTGGTTTATGCTAAACAATTCTTTTAAAAATTAAGTTACTTTTCAATTCATACTTTATTAATCTATAATAACACCTACTTTTGGCACACTGGTGCATGGCTCAGCACTGATGCCTTTACCTTATACGTTTGACTAATTTATTACCCTTTAAACTCGAGTACCAATCTCCTTTTCTGAGTAACGACCCACTACGAAATATGATTTGGTTAAAGTCTTTGTTTGTTGTTTAAAATTTCTCGTGAGAATATTTTGCTTCTATTCCATTAAACTTACGGAATTAATTTATTAGATATATACATACTATTTACTAGTATTTTGATTAATATTGGAACATAATAATTGAGGTTTGTAGTTTATGAAAATGATATGGACCGATTATTTGTGCCAATTATTTTTATATGTTAACTAGATCTGCTAGTGCGTCTAGTTACAATCGCCCCCTCGAGAATTAGCATTGTATTGTTCCACACATACATGTATAATTCTCGAACCCTTATTCCAATAAAACTGAAAATTATATCCTAAACTTGTTGATATTATCCCCTTCCTTCCCCCCTTGTGTAAATGTAAACGTGTGGTGTATGGTGTGTGTTTAAACCAATACTCATTGATTGTGATTGATTCAGTATAAAACTCGGATCTCTGAATTTTAATAATGTATCATGATTATCTTTTCGTCACGATTTTCCTACCAGCGCAGGATATTGGGTCGTGAATCCAATAAGCTCTAGTAGCTCGAGCTCATGGTTTCATCCTAGTCTATGGATCTTTCTATCCGGCGACTTAACCACATTGTCCGGTTAATAGATGAACCAACAAAACCTCCCTTCACAAAGTAGGAAAAACATTTGGTATAAGTACTGGGATATTCATTCTCCATTAGTCAAAGCTCAATCCGAATTCCATTACCCAATCACTCCTTCCAATCAAGTTTTCTTGGAGCATGTCTCATACATGAACCAGATATTTGACTTCAGACTGACTTCCATATTAACAGTAAAATGTTAAAAAAAAACTTAAATTATACCTTGATAACATCCTGATACTTGTATCAAAACATTATCTTTACAAACATAACATAGATATAAATTAAAAATACTATGTAATGTCTGCAATTAAATACTATTACAAATAATAAATATTCATCCAGACGAACCATTGAAAAATAATAAAATTTAAAATTATCTACACTACTGTAAACACTTCACCGTTATAACATATGAAAATAAGTCTTACTTGTGAACCGTTTAATACTATTATCTATCTTTCCATTTAATAATTAAATACATATAACCATTTCACACTCAAACCCATATTTGAAATAACTTGATAAAATTTATTTAAAAATGATGCATTAATATCTCTTTAGAATATAAAATTGTGATAATGCATGTTCATTGACATGTCATCATCGTGTTTTGCTGTCAAAGATCTCATTCACTATGAGGTGTGTAATTAGTCATGATCTTAGCTTTTTGTGAAGTGTATAGTCAACAAAAACTACCCTTTGAAAATGGGTCGAATCGTCATACGATTTTAGCCTACTGATAAGAATTTGTTGACTATTTTGTGTATTTCTTTGTAATAAAAATATCAACAAATCCAGGTTGATTGCAATCCGACATTTGTCTAATTGTAAAAATCCATATATACAAAAATATTACAAACTTTCACACACTTCTTGCAAAAACATCAAATACTCATTAGTCTATTCTTATAATTAAATAGTTAATCATCTTTCATTGGCTTTCATTTCCCAGTTCACTCAATCTATCCCAGACCATTTCTACAGATAGCCAAAGTCACGATATGCAACCAGAGTTAAAATGCATCCAATAAAACTTACTTAAAAACAATATTTCAGACAACCCCAAGCTCCCTCCTATATACATATTGTATAACAATATCAAACGTAATGTGTATTGACAAAACTGTTTATATTTAAGTTGAATTTGTTTGTTAAGATAACGTTAATACCGTACCGTTTTATTTAAGGTTACGTTATTACATCTTATCATGGCAACACTAAAACTCAATATTTTATCATGGCATCCCCGCAATGAAGCATCCCGGAAGTGACAGAGGGGATGTGTTAAGCTTCTCTCTGATCAAACTGACCGTTGTCACTGGCTCAGTTTTAAATTTCACCCTGTGTCGTGAAGTGAAATGTAATTGTGAAGTGTAATAAATTTTGTTGCTGAAGAAAATAATTGGTAAGTTTTGAATGTATTACCTTTTTTTATATATCATATCTAATCTTGTAAATTGGTAATTTTTGTTCATTTATGCTAAATTATTTTTTTTCCCGCCAATGCTAGCCTAAAATTTTATTTATTTAGTATTATCTTCGAATAACACCATGATTATTACAATTTTATCCTCTCTTGCTTTGCAGTATCAGATAAATTTTTAATTGACATATTTTTAATATATACTTATCATATTTTATGATAATGTAACAAGTGTATTTAAACGACTTAATTAACTTTTAAGTAATCAAGAGTAATATTTTATTATTATTTTACTACCTATTTCTAGACTGTTTAATTTTTTTTTTTCATGTATGCTATAAATACTAGAAATGCCACAAACATTTGATAACTATATGGTATTTGACCTTTTCGGCCACTTTTGCTGAATATTCAGTATTCGGCCAATACCACTATTCAAATCATTTTTATCAAATTCTTGTGTTATTTGTATTATTTAGGTCAATCAAATAACATTCTATCCTTTACTTTGTACTCAAAACCACCACGCATTTTACAGTCCAGGTAGAGAAACCCTCGACGCATCGGCAATTTTTTTTTTAGAGGCCCGAACATGTGCACTCAACTTGTCCTTAAACTTTTGCGTCTATTGTCTCAATTTTTTTATCACCGGCCGCATTGTCGGTCGCAACATTCTAAGTTTTATTATTTCAACATGTTTTTATGTTAATGAATATTTTCATTAACTTAAACGCAAGTTTTAAAAAAAATCTCCGTAATAAATCAAAGATCATTATTAATATATCGGTAATTTTTTCTGTACAATGAATTGTATTTAATATTTTATTTCAATTAATTTCTTTACTGGCAACATCAGTAAATACTGAGTATTTCCCTTGTTTTGTCTATGGCGTCGCTAGAGTATAGCGCTAGTGGCGCCCCCTAGCATAAACCATAGGTCAATTTGTTATACACAAAGCCAAACTCTTTTTGAAGTGCTAGCTTGTGATTGTGACGTGTACATTATTTTTCTTTAAAATGAGACTTACTGAGATTGACCTTTTAATTTGTGAGTTCCCAATAATTTGGGATAGTAACGAGTTATATACTATGGAGATAAATTTTTGGCCGAACTTGCTCGCCAGGACTTATTAAAACTGTGCAAAAATGTAAAACCTCTTTTTTTTTTTATATTTTGACTATGAAAATAAGAACTTTCAAGGATCGTCTTCGCAGATTTAAGGTATAACTACAATTATATGTATGTTTTGTCAATTATTTTATTTTAATAATCTTTTAATTATTATTACAAAACTTTTGTAATGTTAAAAGAAAACATTTATTATTACAAAAAATGAAATCGCCAAAAGAAAATGTTTCCGATTTAGTATAAATATAACTGAGTCATCACCGGGGTCCTCCTATCACGCAGACATCATTGTTGAAGAACATCAAGACCAAGTTTTAATAAGTTTAATTAATTCATCGAAAGCATATGATTAATATTTTTTATTTAGAATTCATTCAATTAATCATACTTATTTCTTTTTTTGAATTTTTCAGGCTCTAATGAATGAATCCGGGTCGCTGGATGAGTTGGGTGACCCTGAATCTACCCTTTAGGTAAGTAATACACTATTCTCTTTACTCTTTTTTTTTCAGAACATTTTTTCCTAAAAATGTCAACTAGGTAGGACACGTTCAGTTATTTCAGTATATATTAGTTTACCGTAATGTTAATTTAAACTACATATTTAGTTTATATCTATGCTATAATACTATCCTGTTGCCATTATGTTATTAGTTCATATATATAGGTATGATGGAAAAAAAATTACTCTTTGGCCTACAATCTATTCTTTTTTCTTCTGAAGTCTGTTCTGTTTGCACTATAGATACTGATAAGAAAGTGTTGTTACGCCTACTTACTTGTTTTAAGTGAACTCTATTGCCTATATAATATGAGTGAAATTTGATAACACAAAACAAGACGTATTAAGGAGTACCTGCGACCCTTTTTTTTTCGACCCTTTAAGTGGCCAAACGCGTCTCGCCTTGAGCGTCAGCTATTTTTAACACATGTATTAATTTTACGTTTTTCAAATTTTTGCTTAAATATGATTTCAGATACGTAAGGCGTTTTTGAGTAAGCTGATATGTAATTAGTCCTCCTAATTATATGACGACATTTTATAAGTAAGTATACTTTTCCTAACCTAGCAGTTTTTTTATTTCATTTTGTTCATTTATTTATTAAATAAAACAAATTTAATGAATTTCATCGCAATAACCAAATATTTACTGTAATTATTTTCAGACTGTTAGAGTAATAGTATGAACGCAAACCCCTACAAATAGTGTCGGAGCAATGTGTCATGGTCGCCGCATTGACACGCACCTTTTATTGGCTCTCTCTCTCTGTGCCGTACATGTTGCCGCGTCATCATCTACTTGCATATTTTAATTTGTATTTTCTTACAATATATCGTTAAAAGTCTACTTGTGTTATTTATTTCATCAGGTTATGGGCTTCCCCCTACCTGTTAATGTTAGTTTCGAGAAATATTCAGTGTTTAAACGTAAAAGATGGCATCAAACAGTCATATGATGGCCATAGAAAAGCTCACAGGCCGTGACAACTGGACAAGTTGGAGTTTCGCCGTCAAAGCCTATCTTCAACATGAGGAACTTTGGGACAGTGTTCAAGGTGAAAATACAGATGCTAAGAAAGACTTAAAGGCAAAATCAAAGCTTATACTCTTAGTGGATCCCATGTTATATGTTCATATACAAGAGGCAAAGTCAGCGAAAGAGGTATGGGACAATTTAACACAAGCATTTCAAGACTCGGGTTTGCTACGGAAAGTTGGTTTATTAAAAGACTTAATAAATACAACCTTAGAAAATTGTAGCAGCGTAGAAGATTATGTGAATAAATTAATGTCTTCAGCACACAAGTTGCGAAATATATCATTTCAAGTAGACGATGAGTGGCTCGGGACATTGATGTTGGCAGGCTTGCCGGATGTTTACAAGCCTATGATAATGGGAATAGAGAGTTCCGGTGTGAAAATTAGCGCAGACTTGATAAAAACAAAGCTCTTGCAAGAGGTTACAAGATCTGATGCTACTGCTTTCTACACAAACTTTAAAAACAAATATGCCAAAAGTAATCTGTCTCCGTCCCAGACTAAACCCAAGGGTCCGCGTTGCTTCTCATGTAACAGGCACGGTCATTTGAGCAAGAATTGTTGGCACAAGAAAAATAAATCAGATGCTAAAAATAATAAAGATAATTGTGGTTTCATTGCCGCATTTTCAGCCATGCAGTCAAATAATGATATTAACTGGTATGTAGACACTGGGTGTTCACATCATTCAACATTGCACCGAGAATGGTTAGAAAATGTAAGAACGCCGCCTATTAATAACATAACAATTGCTAACAACAAAGAGTTACATGTAGAATGTTGTGGTGATTTAACAATACAGGTACCGGACAAAAATGGAGGAAGTAATGCAATTCTGGTGAGAGAAGTATTATTTGTACCTGAATTAGCTACTAATTTGTTATCTGTGGGCATGATAATAAAATCTGGCTGTGAAATAGATTTTCATAAAAAAGGCTGTGACATAAAAAACCAGACCGGGCAAATAGTAGCTACCTGCACTGAGATGAACAATACCTATAAGCTTAATGTTATTAATAAGGAAGTAAAGGCGATGACAGCTACCACAGCAACAGATACCTACTTAATGCATCAGAGAATGGGGCACTTGAATTTCAATGATGTTGATAAAATACCAAACTGTGCTACCGGTGTTCAATTAGTACAGCAGTCTGAAAGTTGTGTATGTGTTTCATGCTTAGAAGGAAAGCAAACAAGACAACCTTTTCCAAGCAGTGGCTCCCGGGCAAAAGAGTTGCTAGAGCTAATCCATAGTGATGTATGTGGTCCGCTACAAACCGCATCAGTTGGAGGTTGCAGGTATTTCACAACTTTTATTGATGATTATTCAAGGAAAGTTTTTGTGTATTTTATCAAGAGTAAAGCCGAGGTATTTGATAAATTTGTAGAATTTAAAAATCGTGTAGAAAATGAGTTGAATAAAAAGATAAAGGTGGTGCGCAGTGACAACGGGAAAGAATATGTAAATAAAAACTTTGATGTTTATTTGAAGAAAAATGGCATAATGCACCAGACAACCACTCCATACACACCTGAACAGAATGGGTTATGCGAACGTATGAACCGTACACTTATAGAACGTGCTAAATGTATGATCTTAAATGCTGGTTTACAGAATGACCTGTGGGCTGAGGCAGTGGCGACTGCGGCGTATATTGTAAATCGCTCGCCAACTCGTGCACTTGCCTACATCACGCCTGAAGAAGTATGGACCGGAAATAAACCAGATTTGAGCCATATGAGAATATTTGGATGCAAGGCAATGGTGCATGTACCAAAAGAAAAACGACAGAAACTGGATGCAAAATCAAGTGAGTTTATTTTTGTTGGTTATTCAGAATGTACAAAAGGGTACCGGTTTATGGATCCTAAAACCAAGAAAGTAATCATGAGTAGAGATGTCGTGTTTCTTGAATCAAGTGTGAAGCGAAATATAGTTCCTGCCACGCCTGAAAACTCTGAAACAAAAATAAAACTAGTTAAAAAAGAAAATTTTAAAAATGAAGTGCATAATGTAAAGAAAAATGAGATATACTTACCTTTAACGGAACAGCCTGAAGTGATGTCCGAAGAAGATGATGATGATGATGATGAGATTACATTGGAAAGCTCAAGTTCTACTGTTTGTGATTGTCTTGTAGACGTTCCAACTACACCGAGGACTCCGATAGAGCCCAAATCATCAAGCTCTAGTCCTATAGTAGATGAAAATCCCACAGATGAAACATACTTACCTGATCATTATGAAAGCTTTCATACTCCTCAGTCGTACAAAAAAAAACTCAGACCACGCAGTGACAAACAGGGTACCGATTTAAAACCAACTTCTTATATATGCATGAACGCTGAGTCTACACCGAGTTTGCTCAACAGCGATCCTCAGAGCCTTGAAGAGGCCCTTAAAGATGATAAGGCGACAGAGTGGATAAAAGCGATGCATGAAGAATATCAATCGTTAATAAAGAATAATACCTGGTCTCTAGTGGACAAACCGGCTGGTAAAAAAGTTATACCATGCAAATGGGTGTATAAAACAAAAATGAACGAAAATGGAGATATAACACGTTATAAAGCCAGGCTTGTTATTAAAGGTTATAAACAGACAAAAGGAATTGACTACCATGAGATATATGCACCAGTTGTAAGATATTCTTCTATTAGATATCTCATTGGGTTAGCTGCAAAATATCAGCTAAAAATACATCAAATGGACGCTGTTACAGCGTTTTTGCAGGGCGACGTTGAAGAAGAAATATATATGTCTCCACCGCCATATTTTGAACAAGGAAATAAAGTATGCTATTTAAACAAAGCCATCTATGGGCTAAAGCAAGCAAGCAGACAATGGAACAAGAAACTAAACAGTGTTTTATTAGAGATTGGGTTAGTCAGATCAAAGGTGGACCCATGTATCTACTATAGAATATTAAACAAAGAAGATATATTTTTTGTAACTGTGTATGTGGACGACTTGCTATGCTTGTTCAACAATGACATCACTGCTAGTATGATCAAAGAAAAATTGAAAGAAAAGTTTTATATGAAGGATATGGGAAGAGCGACCCAATGTATTGGTTTCAAGATTACTGAAAGCAAGAATAAGGAAATATCACTTGACCAATCTATTTATATAGAGAAGATTTTAAGTCGTTTTGGAATGTTGGATAGTAAACCAGTATGGACTCCAAGCGAAGCAAATATACAGTTAAAGAAAGCTGAAAGCAATGAACAGATACTGGCTGATATACCTTACCATGAGGCCGTTGGGTGCTTATTATATTTGTCTCAAGGGACAAGACCTGACATAGCATACATTGTCAATTCATTGAGTAGATTCAATAGCCAGCCTACTGCTCAACACTGGACAACGCTGAAAAGGGTCCTAAGATATTTGAAGGCTACAATCGATTACAAATTAACCTACAATGGTAATAATGAAAATATTACTGGTTACTGTGACGCTGATTGGGCCGGTAACACTGAAGACCGAAGATCGTGTACTGGATACACATTTATTTTTCAGGGTGCTGCCATAAGTTGGTGTTCGAAACGTCAACCAACTATTGCACTATCAACTGCTGAAGCAGAGTACATGTCGTTATCTGCAGCTGTACAAGAGGGACTCTGGTTGAAGCAATTACAAGATGATTTCTGGCCAGAGCTTTCACAATCACCAATAACTATATTTTGTGATAACCAAAGTGCAATTAGCATTTCAGGTACCGAGGCATTCCGTGCTAGAAGCAAACACATAGATGTCCGGTATCACTTTGTGAGGGAGAAGATAGCCACCAAACAAATCGTGGTTAAGTACATGAAGTCTCAAGATATGGTGGCTGACGTATTAACGAAGGCTTTGCATCAACCAAAACACAAGGCCTTTACCGAAGCAATGGGTTTGCGTCCAGTGGAGGATGTTAGAGTAATAGTATGAACGCAAACCCCTACAAATAGTGTCGGAGCAATGTGTCATGGTCGCCGCATTGACACGCACCTTTTATTGGCTCTCTCTCTCTGTGCCGTACATGTTGCCGCGTCATCATCTACTTGCATATTTTAATTTGTATTTTCTTACAATATATCGTTAAAAGTCTACTTGTGTTATTTATTTCATCACAGACTAATTCCTCATAGCCAAATTTTTTTTGTTCCAAAAAGTGATATACTCGTATATATAATTAAAATTGTATTGATAATTTTAGTTTCTTTATGATATATTGAAATCTTAATCTACGAAAATAAATACAAAACGTCTTTGTTCTCTGTTTAAACTGGATACTTCCCAATTTTCAGATGTTCCAAGTAACGAGGTATCGAGTGCCACTGAATGCTGTCCTGTTATTTTATTTTGAGGTAATTAAATTGCTCACTTGATATTAACATAACTTTTTTTTTCAGATAATATTATGTAATATGATACTATGTATGATTAATATATATTTTTAAAATCATTTTATGAACTAAAAATCATTACTGCTAGTCTCCGTCTCTCTTTATTTTAAATATATAAATTGTTAATTGAAACTATGTATATAATTTTTTTTTCCGAAAATTTCACTACCGCTATTTGTGCCTTCGGGTAACATAAAGTAGCCCAACTCTTTAATATACATGCTTATAGGGTAATATATGTATTTTTTATGATTAAAACACTCCATTTTTATGAACAATACACAAATCAAGTTCATTCATTTTATTTCCTACTCTGTGTATAATTGAATGAAGCGACTTGTATATGTGAATAGTGTTACTTCCACACATACAGACTACTATTATGCCGGATGTGGATTGAAGACCCTATTCTAACCTACCTATTTAATTTACATTTCAAAAAAAACTTAAACCTATTTTGTCGTTTGTTATTTATTTTTATAAGCAATTATTAAAAGTCTCTATAACAATATTACTTTTGTAAACATTTTTGGTAACACTTAATAATAATAAAAATATTAATAATTTCAGCTAAACTACCACATTCAGCATCTCTACACTCGACCCGCGACCCCAAGAACCAGTGTTCTTCTACTCTAGACTTGGTAAGTACAAAAATATTACTTTTATTTTTAAGGATACAAAAATATGACTTAATATCTAATACACTTATCATTTAAATATTTATTCTATTTTATAACTATTATTTGATTCTAACAATTATTTTTCTAGTCCAATCTTTTTATATTAAACCACAACAATACGAAGTATAAATGTTTTTATTTATAATCATTAATTTCAGTCAAACATTACGTTCGCCGGATCAGCTATTTTTACTCAATTTGCCTTTATAATATCTTGACAAATGAATTGCATTATATTTCCCTCTGAATAAATTCGTGTATGGATCAACTAGAATATATACGTTTGGATAGGGAATTGCTGCAATTACATAAGGACCTTCATAAATTGATTCGAACTTTTTTGTAATCTTTTGCTGAGCATTTGATTTATTTAACTTTTTTATTTTAACCCAATCCCCTATTTGAAATTGAATCAGTCTAAAACTTTGATTAAACTTGGGACGTTCAATATTTGCGTTTTTAATATTGTATATAATAGTCTTCTTCTCTCCAGCAGATAGCTCGTTTTCACTGCCTGAAACTATTTCAGTACACTGTGTATCTTCTAATGGTTGCTATGATGTTACATCTGCTGTTTCTATAGCTTCCACTTGTACAGGACTAATTGCCGTTGCAAGCTCGTTCCGTAACTGACTAAGCCCCTCTGTCATTTTCTGTTCAGTCTGTTTCAGCAAGTGATAGAACAAACCACGTCTTACATCCGATTTCTTTTTTATAATTCCACGAGCTACTCGTGCTTTTTGATTAATACGTATAGTAATGCTTCTCTCGACAGATGGCGTAGCTTGTTGTATGCTTTGACGCGTAGATTTTGATTTAGCTGCGGCCGTTCGCTTCCTTGTGACTCTCTCCATTTTATTTATTTTTAATAATTTTATTCACTTTATAACACTGATTTAACACTTTTTCTCTTATTTAAACACTTATTAAACACACTTATTTAACACTTATTTTATACATGAATTTTTAATTTTATAACCTAAAACATAATTTAGTCACTTTTTAACACTCACTGGATTTCTACACTGTGTTGGTAAAAAAACGTATATGTATACATCCGTACATATACATATATGCATATTTGTTTAATGAAAACGAAACTATCGCACGCTATCTTTTTGTTTGGACTCGCATAACGCATTTTAGTTTTAGCTAATTTTAATTGACTATTTATACTAATGTATTTTTGTGTTTGTTTCAGGTAATATTAGTCCCTACAATGCAAGTTACATCGGTAGAGTGCAGCCAAGAGGAGAAAAAATTATATTGATAAATATTATAATATATAGATATAATTTAAAAATTTCAAGAAAAATCCAAATCATATTGTTCACATTCCAGTTTTCTTACGGCAGCAAAAATGTAGCCGACGAGGCTACTCTATGTAATAAACTATTTATATATATAATCCTGGTCATTCCGGAACCAAAAATGTACCTTACCCTATCTACTACTAAACTAATTAACTAAAATTCAACCAGGATTAAATAAAAATAGGAAAATAAATAAATTTGGCCATGTGATCGTCTAGTGTATTTACGTTGTGAACCTTAGTACCCTTCGTCTTTTATGTGAAAACTGATACGATTTGGATTTTTCAAAACTATCCCTAAATATCCTATGAATTTGTAAATATTCCTACTGTATATTTTTATTAACACTATTGTTAGACAAATAAAAAAATAGTAAATAATATATATTTTTTAGAATTTATCTCCTACCGGGCCCTACCGTGACCAGTTACCGTGAACAGTAGTAAGCCCTTTTTGTTTGTAATTTAAAAATTTATATTTTCCTTTTAATATATCTCTTCGCTAACCTAGCTAGCTAAAGGAAAATATGTATATGTAACCATTGTAACCATAAGTAAATATTGCAAAGAATAGTAAGTACAAACATACTTTATCTACTGTCACGCCCGGATGAAGACGGGTCTCTAAGCTAATTAATACCCATTTTATTTTATTTTATTTTTAATAGGTATTCCTAAGCACTATGTAATATTACTCTACCAACGTTTCGTAACCTAATTTCAGACGAGAAGAAACGCCAAGAAACTCATCTGAATGTACTATTAATGTATGGAATACTGAAAACAATCGTCTATTAAATATGACTTTATTTACCCTTTAATTTCCCAGTTATAGAAAAGCTCAATTGTCACTAGTGAACTGCTCCGCCGGTCACTAGCTCCCTATAACAAAATTATTTAGTATGTCCTCAAATAACTTTGTTCCCCTATCTCACCCAATGTAAAAATATATAAACCTTCAATCATATTTAATGTACGAGCCTCAGTAACCTATCCATATGCTACTGAAGATAGATTTTAATTTATTTTGTAATTAAAAACAGTTAAAACTCTAATGATTTTAGTATTGTTTACAATCAAACTAAATGTGAAAGAAAATAAATAAACCTAACACCCAAATAATGACTCTACCCTAACTCTACCCCAAATTCACCTATTCTAATGTGTGTAAAACTAGAGGCGAACCTCTATTTTTACAGGGAGGAGTGTGTGTGAGGGACCCTAATTTAAGCTCTAAACGTTCGGCCGACAAAACCGAGGTATAGCAAACCCTAGTGTCTGTGTGATTGCCTCCCTCCATCTGTGTTAGCCGAAGCCTGGGTACAGATGAATAAGGCGCCCTAACCATGTATATAATGTGTATAAATAAATATATATAACAAGACAACGCTTCTTCAATTACCAACAGATTTCAATGAGTAAGGATTACTCCTAATGGTCCACACGTGAGACCCTCATATCCCTCTGTCAGACCTTGAAGAGAACGTAAGAGGTATAATCGTCACCTGTGTTGGTAAAAAGGCTGACGCCAGGCCCCTCTCGCGACCTGGACCTAACTCTCTACTGGATTCCCGAGTAAACCTGCTTGTCACCGTCAGGTTAGGTGTACTCGGTAGGTTGACCATGCAACCTGACACTGAACTGGCTCTAAAATACAAAAAATCCACAAAATTAAGTAAGTATTGACACTAAAATAACAATTGAACAGTCTGACAAAGAGCAGCATAGTAGCTACGCAATGTCAAACATTCAATCGTCAAAATAACACCCTTTGTTTTTTACGTCTACGAATAAGCCAGAGAAAGTGACAATCCGACGGTCAAAAATATAATGGCGGTCCTGGCTTAAAACTGAGCTATTTATAACCTTCGGCAAACACTCCAGACGTGTTAGACGCGTCTCTCGTACTTATCGCAGGGTAAAGGCACCAATAGTCAACCCCTCCACGAAATTTCTATATTCAAGAACGTCTCATTTGCCCACTAATTGATCAATAAGAATTATGAATGTATTTACTCATCAATAATTTATTAAAGTTTAATTTTTATAAAGAATAAAACGTAATTTAATTTAGCTTATGGAAATATTTCATTAAATATAATGCAAGGCCCTTCCGCCAGCAATCAGCCTCCCGTCTACCAAGACACAGCCTTTAAGTACCCAATCTACAGCCATCCCATTTTAACGCCTGGCTATTGGATTCCAAGTTCCGTGATCTCAGTGTCCAGTGGTCAGCCACAGGATGACTACTGAGTATTTGATGTATTTCAATGAAATAAAGTCATAATAATGTAGATATTTAAAGGTGCTTAATTTAACGACTTACATTTCATTTGAAAATAAAAAAAAACTTGAAACCTATGCTCAACCTCTATCGGCTGTCCTCTGGGTCTACAACCCCTTTAAAATTACTGCCTCAAACCCAGTAATCGGCCAGGGCTTACATTAATATGGATTTATATTATTTTTTTACTTTTTCCAGATAAATTAAGTATTAATTACGTGAAGCAATGCACATGCTTAAAAAAAAATATCACAATTCGGCTGCCGACGTTTGATCAAAATACCATGTGACGCTCCAAAAAAATGGCGCATATGGCATATCCCTTCATGTCAGAAGACAGCACTTCTTTGAAGTAGTGTTGTGGTTTATGCTAAACAATTCTTTTAAAAATTAAGTTACTTTTCAATTCATACTTTATTAATCTATAATAACACCTACTTTTGGCACACTGGTGCATGGCTCAGCACTGATGCCTTTACCTTATACGTTTGACTAATTTATTACCCTTTAAACTCGAGTACCAATCTCCTTTTCTGAGTAACGACCCACTACGAAATATGATTTGGTTAAAGTCTTTGTTTGTTGTTTAAAATTTCTCGTGAGAATATTTTGCTTCTATTCCATTAAACTTACGGAATTAATTTATTAGATATATACATACTATTTACTAGTATTTTGATTAATATTGGAACATAATAATTGAGGTTTGTAGTTTATGAAAATGATATGGACCGATTATTTGTGCCAATTATTTTTATATGTTAACTAGATCTGCTAGTGCGTCTAGTTACAGCAGGTCTTTGTCGATGGTATCTAGTCGCTTAAATATGCAATAGCAATTTTCAGCACCCAAAAACTTCCTTTCAAGGCTTTCGCTTTGAGTTTCAAGGAAGGAGTTTTTTTTATTACGAGCGTTTTTAATTATATCCCTCTTATTCAAAAACCTTTGTCTCTTTCTAACAAACACAAATGCCATTATGACATATAGGGAAAAATTATTATATTACAGACGTTTATGAATTATGCCATATTTCATTAATTGGCCGCTTTGTCCACAATCCTATTTCTTCACCTTTGTTAAATCGTACAAAATACCATTTCATCAGCATACAATTCCTAAATATCACTTTCCTAACTCGTCCACATTACTATTTTGACTACAGTCCTAGATCGGCTACATTCCTATTTTGACCACAATACCAGTTCGTCAACATTATTGTCACTAAGACCGCGGCGACGCGATCTGTTGGCGGTGCCGGCGGCGCGCACCGTGTCGCGCATGAATTCTCCATTGCTTCGCTCTCTCTCACAATTGAATGCGCTCTTGACATTAGCACCGGAGTGCGACTTGATTGCGTGGCGATGGGCGGCTGTGAGAAGGGAATGCCTGAGATTCTGTGAGATGATGGATGCTAGGCCCTCAACTGTTGTTGTGTAGTTTTACGCTGTTTTTATATAATTTCATGACGTATTGGTTGCGACTGTAATGTTATGGAAATATGTTTGAAATAAAATAAAATAAAATAAAATTGTATCATCCATTATCCTGATTGCCTTCTTTAAATAAGACAACATCAGCACTTTTCATTTACTTTTGCATTGCTTTTTATCCAACTAAAAAGTTTTGTTGGCCTGTCATTTTGTCTTCCACCAATGCCAGCACTTTGGACGATATAGGAATGTGGATGGGTTAGCACTGTGGACAATATAGGAAAGTGACGATATAGGAATGTTGATGAATCAGAACAATGGACCATATGACAATAATAACAAGTTAAAAAGTTCAACACTTATTATTTTTATTATTTAATATTGGCACTTACTGCAATATCAAGCAAATGAAACGTTAGATCCGATTTAGTGTTACCTACTTGCGTTTAGTTGCAGATGATTGAAGTCGCACTTATCACTAATCATTGTGTAAATCAGTAGGGCTAAGATGGTCGGCTCTTTATTATTTGTCTCCATGCCTGTCACGTTCTAACGAGTATGTAAGCACGAAAGTGACGGGTATAGTGACAAGTGATAAAAATAGAACCATGCTGCCACCGCTTGCCTTTAAATCGTTAAAATTAGTATTTAATAGAATTTAATTGACGTTAAGGTATTTTAAACGCTATTCTAGGTACTAAGGGCTAAAATTGTAAGTGTCCATAAGTAACAGTGATGACTTCCCGTCGGGCAGTCTATATGACTCCCTTCCACGCATAAAATTAAACAAAAAAGCCTCAGAAAACATTACAAAGGAGGATTATTTCGGGTAAGAACTTATAATATGATAAAGTCCCAAGTTAAAGTATGTATAAGCACATTTAGATCCCTAAACTCCGGAATAGTTCGACCGTGCCCGGCTTCAATTTATCACGCCGTCATGGGTCCGGATGAGTTTAGAGGAAAATAGTTTAGACAAGACTTATATTTAGAAGTTGTTTCTTAGATAGTAGGGGAAAGTGTACAAGATGATAACTTTAAACAAGAATCGAATATTATATATATTTCTATAGTAGGATATATGGTTCAGTGTGAAACAAACAGGATGGCGTTTACTACTGTCATATGTATTTGTCTTACTTTTGTCACACCTACTCGAAATATTAAACTAGTAAGTTTTCATAACTATAGTCTGTATCTTTAGGTATTTAAAAAAAGGTAAACAAAATCTACCCTCAAATGGCTCCTTAAGGCAGCTGAGGGTAGATGAAAACATTACATGATCAAATAATGTAGGTTTAAAGTCAGGTCGCTCAGTGACAGATCCAGGCGGTTTTGTATTTGGTTGGTTAACCAATAAATATTAAAACTACCCGAAAATTTACAAATTGTTTGTTTACCCGTTAACTTTGCTTCGTTCGCCATCTCACTATCTAAAGGTTGTCTGGAAGAGATCGCTGTTTAGCAATAAGTCCGCCTGTTGTTATCTACCAATTTATATATTATCTCTATTTCTATATATTTTTTTATGTAGTGTGCAATAAAGAAGTTTATTATTATTATTAATCTTTTTTTAAACCCTACAAAGGAATCATCTTAAACACCCCGGTAGAGATGATCCATATGGTACTTTTCCGTAAATCCAACATGTCTCACACGCCGCTACTGCAAATGAACAGAGGGCCAACTGCGAACCATGTTCGACGTGTTGCCTCCCTTTCACACTTAGGTACGAATTGACAAGTGCGACAATGAGGCAACACGTCGAACGTGATTCGTGGTAGGCCCTCTGAGGCTAGGGGGTGTGCGCCTCCGGGGAAGTTGGAGCTTAGAGCCTGATAGTAAGCGGGCTTACGGTCTTAAATTATCTGTTTTTATATATCAAAGTATATTTAAGCATTTATACCAGTCGTCACCAAATGGCGGACCGTGGTTATCAATAATTGGAACAGAAAAATCTAATTGTCGCTTAATTTTAAATAAGTATTTTCATCAGTTTTCTTAGTACCTACATAATTACTTTTGAATTTTTAAAACTAATTTAGTCATACGATATCATTGATCTTCCAATAAGTTGTTATCACGGTTGAGAAGTTTTCTTCAAAATTATCGTACTTTTAAACAATTTAGGCCATTCGCCCTGTCTAGACGAGACAACATCTTTAGGTTTCTTTGCAGAAACAAACTTTACTGTAAGGCAAACTGAAATGAAATGTGTGCCATGCTTTGTACAAGATTTCATTTAACTTGCAATGTTTGTACGTATGTACATAAGTACTTACTGGACTCGGGTATGTCCTTAAGGTATGGGCACTTCAAATGTCATGTAATTATAACTACTTTATTAGAACGTTATTTTATCACCATAATTGTATATCCGCAACGCAGGCTTTGTCAGGTGAACACAAACTCAGAATCAGCTACAGGCGTCGTCACAATACAATACAAAACAAAAAAAAAACGGTAAAATCTGCAACAGGCTTCGTCAACTTACTCTAAAAGTATGCATAAAAAAATCCTACAAATAAAAAGCACCCTTTAACTCGCCACCAGCAGGCAGTGTGCCCAGTAGGCTGGCCGCATTTCCCCGTTGAATTGCGATGTTGATGTTAATGTCATGTCACTTTGTGTGGTAGGTAGGGCACAGTGCAGCGGATGTCAGTCCAGATCTAAAACAGTAGTACCTCTACCTTACAGAAAACCGCAGCCAGATAACACTAGACCCTTCTCTTAGCGTTTTGTTCCTGCCTGCCTTACTCAGGTTGCCAGAGCTCAGCGAGGGTGCGGAGTATTAGGGTCAGCAATGTGCATGTAACTCCTCTGGAGTTGCAGGCGTAGATAGTCTACGGAGACTGCTTACCATTAGGCGGGCCGTATGCTTGTTTACCACCGACGTAGTATTAAAAAAAATTAAGGTCCTTTGTACCTTTATTTGGGTCAAGCTGAAATTTCACATACATAAGTATGTTAATCGGGTGCAATGCAATATTAATATATTATGGTACAATTGAGCTGGTCTGATGATAGTGATGAATGATGATAGACACAGGGAAACAACGCAACCTAAGTGTATTTGGGTTTGTTAAAATTATCTATATGAGTATTAGCTGCCTGTAATAAAAAAGTACAGTCAGCAGTAAGGGCTTATATCAGTTGTATCAAAATGAAATTCCTGTCAGTAAACTTTTTAATTAAAAAGATACCCCTTATTGCTTATTCTCGCCAGTTTCAATCATGTATTAGTAAATGATATGTTAGTTACATCTCTACGAATGGTAAAGAGAGAAAACGGAGTTTCCAACTTTAAGGGTCGGTTGCAGCCATTAGTATGTAACCGTTAAAACGTTCTCTAACTTTTATCCTGTGAGAAGTTTCAATGTTCACTGCTAATTCACGTGGATCAGTCCTTTAAATGTTCGTGGTGTAACTGAGGTTTATTCACCTGTAGGTGGTTTAAATGGCTTGTGAGAACATTATCGTTGAAGTGACGTGACAAAATAAGTGACGGAGTTAACGTCATAATCAGCGCAGCAATGCAGCGGTGAACGTCAAAATTCAAAATTTTATTCTGCAAGTAAGCCCCAAGGGCTCTTTTACAAGTCAATACAACATTTATAGTAACATCATATAGTGACATGATAAATACATAAAAACATTTATAAATACAACAGCAAATACCTAGGTAAACATTAAATTATAATAATCTTAAAATAAATAATTAGTACAATACAATACAGACGTATAGTCTATATGGTTAAAAATACTTTAAAGCTGGAGATGTAAAAGGTCCCTAATGTCAGAGTACTAATACTAATAAGATTTGGAGGTGTAAAGTCTCTCCAAGTGTCAAAATAAAATTTATACTAAATAAATAAATTGCGTCTGGATTGTTAAGCTAGCAGTCTCATAAACTAAAGCTACAGAATACATAAATAGTATGTACCAAGTCAAGTATATTATACAATATTACAGAGACGTATAGTCACCATGGTTAATACATTAAGTTTGGAGATATATAAGGTCCCCACGATCTGAGAAAAATATACAATAATAATGACATTAATACGATTTGGAGGTGTAAAAGCTCTCCAAGTGTCAAAGAATAAAAAAAAAGTCTATGAAATACATGTTTCACGTCAAGATACTGTTAAGCTAACAATCTTAAAACTAGTTCTACAGAATACATAACTACCATGTATCTAACAAGTCAATGTCATCATCAAAATAACTAAATATAACAAACATAAATACATAAGGTTGAACAGCAAGAAACAACAGCGCCATATGCCTCTCCGGGACACTGCAAGCAAAACTATTACAGCTTTTGAGACTGGATACTTGGCCATGGTTCCTTGTCTCCCAAGTAGTCATCTATTTTATAGTATCCCTCTTTGAGAAGGGCATTTTTGACGTATTTCTTGAATGAAGTATAGGGCATGCCTCTAAGGGTAAGTACCCTATTTTATTGGGAAATAAATTCTTTAAGTCCATTAATTTAACTCGATGTGCCGAAACTTTTTTTTTTAATTTTACTACGATATATTTCTTACTCAATGTAACAACGATGCTGCTATATTTTGTAATAGGAATATATCAATGATTTTATTAATCAATAGTAATTTAGTTTTGTAACATTTACTATTACTTCGCCCTAGTATATCTAATCTAAAACGAGATCGAATATTTAGCCATTTGAGGGTAGATGAAAACATTAAACGATTAAATGAAATAGGTTAAAGCCAGAACGATGAAGTGACAGATCCAGGCAGTTTTCTATTGGGTTGGTTAAATGATAAATATTTCAACTACCCGAGAAGGTAAAAACACATTGTTTATATTTAAAACGAACAATATTACTTTCCTTATCCGCGAAAAGTTAACGTGCTAGTCAATCAGTGCTAACCCGTTATACTTCCTTGCGTATTCTTACGTGTCTAGTACGTAGTAAGTACATTTATGTCAATGTTTTAAACATACATTCCAAATTTCGGAACGCTACCACTGTGGATTAAAGCCGGACTGCTGAGAGTAGCATTTCCAGGGAGGATTTCCTTGAGCTAAGCATTCCTCGACTTGACGGTCTCCAAATGTAGCAGTGGCTCCCAGGTTATTGGAATCGATCACTGCAGGAAAAAACACGGAAGTTTATTTTTTGTAGCAAACAAGAATAAAGCCCGCCTGATGGTAAGCGGTCACCGTCATAAAAGCCTGCAACTCTGAGGGATTTTATGCGTTGCCGACCTTTAAAAATCTCAAAAACTTGAGCTTTTAAGTACTTTTATCAAAGTATTATATAAACAACGTATCTCTACTCTCTGGACATTAACCGAGATCCCAAGTAGAGTTCCTCCAGGTAAACAGAGCTCAACTGGGGGGGGGGGGGGGGGGGAATTCTTAGAGTCAGCAACGCGCATGTAACTCCTCTGGAGTTGCAGGTGTATAAGGCTACGGAGACTGCTTACCACCAGGCGGACCGTGTGCTTGTTTGCCACCGACGTAGTATAAAAAAAACCATTATTTTTTAAGTTAAATTAATATAATAATAATAATAATTCACCCTATATACGTCCCACTGCTGGGCACAGGCCTCCTCTCATATGCGAGAGGGCTCGGGCTATAGTCCCTACGCTAGCCCAATGCGAATTGGGGACTTCAGATAAACCTTTGAATTTCTTCGCAGATGTATGCAGGTTTCCTCACGATGTTTCCCTTCATCGAAAAGCTAGTGGTAAATATCAAATGATATTTCGTACATAAGTTCCGAAAAACCCATTGGTATGAGCCAGGATTTGAAGTCGTGACCTTGCTCCAATACTTACTTATCAGAATTTCATTAGTATTAGAGCCTGTTTCACAAGGTCCAAGTAAAGTCCTTAATAAGTTACTTGCCACTTATCTGAAGAATAAAATCATCGTTGGCATTTCACAATTTTCGAATAAGCTTAACTGGTAGATAAAGTGCTCAGTTTTCCAAGAAATTTTATCTGGCAGTTCACTTATTTGTTAATTAGCTATCCAATACTTTAGTCAGACTTTGTGAAACAGACCGTAATGTACTTACAGTGATCAATGCTTCTTTTTTCGCGGACTATCTGAAATTAATACGACATTATTTATTTACCTTTGCGTTGGGAGCGACGCGAGAGGTTAGTTAAGGTTTAGTTTTATTTATAGTTAAGTTTATTGATAGTTTATTTATAAGTCCTTAGGTATTTTTTAATGATTGTATTTTTTATTTAATTAGTCTAAAAAATTGAATTATTGTTTATTTGTATATCAGTGTAAATAATTAAAGTTTATTCATTTTCATTTTCATTCGTTTAGTTTATTCACTGCAATATATTCATTATTTATTTTATTTATAATATGATGTAAAATTAAACATACAGTTCATTTTGCTTAAGATTGTCTTCTGCCGTGAAGAACGTCAGTATGTAAATTCTGGTATAATAGTAAAACGTAAGTATCAGGTACTTAAAACATGATCTGCATAATCATTATGAACTAATCCTTGTAAAATATATTTTAATTAAACTAATGATTGATTAATCGGCCGTTATATGTATTCAGTAATCCTTGGTAAACCTCAAAAAACCTCAATTTAAACAAAATTAACCCTTAAAATTACCGGCCACATTCAATTCAAATCCAACAAATAACACATTTTAATCAACATGAAGCTATAAACAAAACAACCACATTTACCGCACGGTTAAATCCCATTTTGACAAAACAGGAATAATCAACAAATTCCTGTTTTTCACGTTTCAGTAGCCACGTTTGAATACCTGTAGGCCAAACCGCACATTGAAACACATGTACAAACACAAAATAAGCTAATGGTATCAGAATGTTGCTTGGGCTTCCTCAATTCTGGACTCTGGAGCGCCTCTGGGACGTTTACCGATGCCGGTGTAAAGGACTTTTATGCCATAGTAAGGAAGAAAACGGCATCTGTGTTGATGCGAATGAGGAACTAATAACGCAAATAGCAACCTGAGAATGATTAAGAGAGATGGGAGTCGGATATTCTCTGCCGATATAGGTACCGACTTTCATATCATACGACCTAAGGAATAAGTATTTTTACGAGTATATAATATTAGGTAGTTTACTAATGTATGTTTTGATTGATGACCGGTCTGGCTGTAGTGACCCTGCCTATGAAGCCGATGGTCCCGGGTCCAAATCCTGGTAAGGGCATTTATTCGTGTGATGGGCATGTATATTTTTTCCTGAGTCATGGGTATTTTCTATGTATTTAAGTATTTATAAATATTTATATATTATATATATCGTTGTCTAAGTACCCTCAACACAAGCCTTATTGAGCTTACTGTGGGACTTAGTCAATTTGTGTAATAATGTCCTAAAATATTTATTTATTTATTTATTTGTGTGATGAACACAGATATTTGTTCCTGAGTCATGGACGTTTTCTATGTATTTAAGAATTTGTATATTATATATATCGTTGTCTGAGTACCCACAACACAAGCCTTCTTGAGCTTACCGTGGGACTTAGTCAATTTGTGTAAGGATATCCCTATAATATGTATTTATTATTATTATTTATAGAAAGCAGTACAGCGCCGACGTCTTACCTACCTAAGGTTGTAATTGTATTATTATTTATTTATTAGCTTTATAAGTGTGCGTAACTGCATAGCGTGTTTTATAAGTAGAACTAACATTCTATAGATCTGAGGAATTTGAACATAACATTTCCTTATTTTTATTTATTATCAAGCAACCGACAATTTATATTTTAACAATGACATGTGATGACTTTTTGTAGGACAATAAAAGAGGCAATCCCACCATATATTGTGTGGTTATATCTCAATCAGATAAGGCAACATTTTTGATTAAAGCTCCTGGACAGCGTGATTTTTTTCCGACATCATTAGCAAAGATCTTCATAATTCAACCAATTTGCACAAAAACTTAACAAATTATATAGCTAAACCTTTCTCAATAATCACTCTAATGATAGGTGAAAACCGTATGAAAATCTGTTAAGGGGTTTTAGAGTTTATCGCGAACATACATACATACAGACACGGTGGGGGACTTTATTTTATAAGGTGTAGTGATAATGCTAATATCACGGGCATTTAATATATTTCGCTTATTATGTATTAATATATAATATTTCGCTATTAGAAACAAGTCATAAAAATTGCCAAAAATATGTACACACTACTTTTATATATGGGCCGCCATACGATTGTGAATACATATTTTTAGCACTTTGTCCGCGCCGACATTTAATACCACGACTGTACTTAATTAATCTGTTAAAAAACTACTTCGAATATCTTTTTACTTACCATAGGGAAAATAAAGCAGCTCAATGTGAAAACAATCAACAAAATAAATAGGTATTTCATGTTTTTCACGAATAAACTACTCGAGCCGGATGTTAAAACACATGTGGCTGTATTAGTTACTACACTCATGAGTAAATACAGGCTGAGATACATTAAAACCATATCGATAAGAGGTAAACGAGTTTAATAACCTCTTAAGTAATCGAACCGTATCAGTTTTAAGTGTTTATGTTACCGTAAACCCGTTTTTCGTGAAAACGCGTGTTCCTTAGTTTTCCTTATCACCTTAGTGACAACGCGTTTCTTTTAGTTCTTGTTTTTTTTTTACTCCAAATCAGTTTCAGTTAAGAAAGTGCAGGCACGTAACAAATAAAATGCTTTTATTTCTTATTTAACATTATAAAATATTTAAAGTCGGTTCTGACTCTCGTCGGGCGCTACCTCGCTTTCTCGCTCGCCTTCGCGCGCTATTTGGTCACGGTTAAACTTTAACACGCTCCACCTCGCTTCGCTCGTCGTCGCACACATATTTCGACTCTGGCACAATACCGTGACAACTTACTAGAGTTACTAGTGAAAACGCGATTTCCGTAGTAAAAACTAGTTTTCCCTAAAATTAAATTAGAATAATTCGTGAAAACTAGTTTTAACTAGGGAAAACACGTTTTCACTAAAAATGGCGTTTTAGGGTAAGATTTAAACTTAATTTGATTATTTCTAACCGATATTTGCTACTATGTACCTTCAACTTATACACCGTGTTTTTTTTGAATTTCGTTAACTTCGGGGTATCGGTAAGTACGTTTAAGGAAACTAAATGGCATAGTTAATTTCCAAAAAAAAAAAATTTTTTTTTTTTTTCTATTTTTTTTATAAAAAGTAACTAAATGTTGCATATAGCGTTGTTGTAACACGGCCATTACATTTAACTCAACCAAACAATTGAAAACTGTGACATATCAATGTCATTTCGAACGTCGATCGTCCGAGATAGTACTTACGTTTAGTAGCAAATGTATGAACTCGCACTAAACACTAATCAATAAGTAAACAGGCCCTAAGGCAACTGTACACGCTCGTAAGGGCCTTATAAGATAAAAATTAATGATTGATTATCTCCGAAATGGAGTTAATTAGAATATCGGTGTCTTTGAGAAAGTTACTTAATTTAAGCTCAGGAATGCACCCTCGAAATTAACGCAAATCAAAAAAAACACGGTGTACACGCATCAAAACACATAAATCAGCTGAATCAGATGAAACTAAGTTTTGATACAATCATATTTTTCCCTGTTCAATACAATAAAATTAATTATTAGGTACCTATATAATATATACGATAAAGTAGTCACGCAAACACGAAATTAATTATTTTTGTATTGTCGCGGCGTTTTCGTTCAAGTATTTGCTGATAACAAATTACTGAAGTATAAAAGCGATTGCTTAAGTACTTTAGATATTCATAAAAAATAACGATCTAAGAATTTGATAAAGAATTTGTTTGACTTTGGAACAAAACGTCTGAGAGTCGAATGGATGACCTTCGATAAATATTTATAATGTTTATAAGAAACCTTTTTAAAGTAACCTAACAAAGGGATTTGGTGCGGACCTGGGCATTACCTCACTCAACGCTGCACCGCTTGTCTAATTAGACATATTCCAATGCACTGAAGCTAGTTTTTTGGCAGTTAGTAGCCGATACCTAGAGTCAATAATGACGCCAAGCTTAATCAATGTATAGTTAGCACTCAGTAAATTGTTAGTCTCAATGCTTATATAATGTCACTCCTTTAAATATGTGTAGCTTGACTGTAAGTGTTAATTTAAGAAATAAATAAGATAAAATAAAATGAAATTCGTAAATCCTAACCTATATTACCTACGTTTAATTCTTATTTCGTCTCGTCTTGTTCGCTCTTTGTCACTATTTTCTTTGGCAATATTCTTTAACTTGTCTTTCTCTTAATAATATGTATTATTAGTTTTTCGTCATAGTCTTATTTAGTCTTATTCATCATTTTGTCGGTTTCGTTTTTTATCTCATTGGATTATACTCTCATGAAACACTACCTAAAAGAAATTACCGCAATTTAAATAAACTAAAACTTCCTTTTTCTAAACTGAAATTGGTCACATCTAGCCCACACTACATGCCAATAAAAATATATAACCAACTCCCAAATAACATAAATAACGAAGATAAACTAAGCCTGTTTAGCAAGAAACTAAAATCATTCCTGTTAAATAAATGCTACTATGGTATGAGAGAATTTTTTGAAGATATATAATATCTCTTTTGTGTATGTGATTGTAAATCTTTAATTAGTATGTGCATGTCAGATAGATATTTTAATATGTAAAATAATTAATGAATTATTAGGAATATATGTAAATAATATGTATGTACAATTTTAGAATAGATTAGTCTGTAGCCCTATGTGGAACTATGTTGCTGTGCCGTAACAGGGCGTCACATGAACAGCCTTATATTTAAGAACACCTGTACCTGCTATGTGATATGCAATAAATGATTTCAATAAAAAAAAAATTGACAGTTTCGGTTCTAAACCATAGTCCAGTATCATTGCTGCAGTATTGAAGCGCGACACTACTGATGTGGTGGTGTCTATATTGCTGCCGAGAATACCAAAAGTTCTTCCGTCAAAATGGAGTTTGACAATTGCGGCAGCAACGCAGTCAGCATTAATGTTGCTCCGCATTACTACAGTACTGTAGTAATGCTGGGAGTAGTCTTAATCCGAATGGTACCTTAAGAGCCCTCCACATTAGCGTCTCCGAGCGTCGTCGACGTCTAGTCAACTCAGTCGACGCCATTTTCCATAGCGCTGACAAGATGCTGACGCTCAAAAGGCGCTAGTGTGGGTAGGGTGGGCCTACCCTAACTATAATGTTGCTGCGGTTTCCATCTGATTATAACTTTATTAATTATTTATTTCTATAATATTTCTACGATACCATAAATCAGTACGAGCAACGCATACGATATCGTACCTACAGCTTAACTCGTACTAAAAGTGCAGAACAAGTATTACTGACTTAATCAAACAATTTGTAGACTCGTAAAAACTTCTCCAATCTCGTCAAGTACCAACTACGAGATTTATTGGACAACATGATAAGTAATAAGTAGCTATAATCGCCGAGGAACTTGGCCGAGCTTATGATGGGATTAGTGCATATTTTAGGATATCATATTTGACTTTCTAACAGCTGTGAAAACACGGAGTTATTATGTTGAACTGGACTGAAAGAGAAGTAAAACTAGAGCATTGCATATCGTTTTGATTATGGAATTAACGATTAGTGTTGCCAGGTGAGCGGCAAAGAATTATCGTATTTGAGTGTGAAAATTATCGTACCGATTAAAAAAAATATCGTAAGATTATCAAAAAGGCACTACTCCTATAATTTCTTGAAAATTAAGCTGTCAAATTTATAATCTAAGAAAAAGCAATTTTCATCTAATTTGCGCAAAAATTAGTTTTATATTTGTGTATTTTTGTGATAAATCCAAACACGGTTTACAAGAAATTTCGGCATTTTTGACTTACATCAAGGAGCCGAACACTCAAAAGGTGCTAAATTGTAGCCTATTTTTGAGGGAAAGTTTTTCGGTAGCATCGTCGAAGGAACATACATACGTCGTACTGGAACCCAAATTATCGTATTATCGTACGCCTGACAACACAGCTAACGACTTTATTTATTAACCGTACCACAAGTTGCTACTTGACGGTTACGTTAGCTGATGTATTCAGTGTGCGAGCGAGATGGACTGCGATGGAGTTCACGCAGTCGCTAACGTAAATGCTAAATGCCAACTCGTGGTAGCCATGTTGGTCAATTTGTGTATTTATTAAAATTAAGTAACGGCACTATCCGGGTCTATATCCGGTGAAATGAAACGAGAAATCGGAATAAATACACTGGCACTTTTTTAGAAAATAATATTAATTTTCAAATTCCGGAGTTTCCGGGTTTGTGTTTAACCAAGCGCAAATAATGAGGAAGTCCGGTTTGGGTTTCCGATCACTGCCTGCCATATTTTTTATTGTGAATTTAATTTTATACTTGTAATAATCTACTCGTTAGGGGCCGATTATTAATTTTGTTGTCGTTTTTAGGGTCCCGTGCCTCGAAAAGAAAAAAACGGAACCCTTATAGGATTACTTTGTTGTCTGTCCGTCTGTCTGTCTGTCAAGACCCTTTTTCTCAGAAACGCATGGAGGTATTAATCTGGAATTTACATCAAATACTGAAGTCTACTTTCCCTTAGAGCTGTTAAAAAATCAAACTTCTAAGCCAACGCAATCAAAAGATACAGCCGTTTAAGCCGCAAATTTCCGCAAATTTTCGACACTCGCAAGGGAATCAAAACCTACAGAGTACTTCCCGTGAACTCAGAATTTTGAAATTTGGTACGAAGCAACGTCTTATAGCACAGGTAAAGGAAAAATTGCGAAAACTGTAAATTTTTTGCTACATCACATTATTATAATAAAAATATTTTGAATAATTGATACGACTCGATTGTCGTGATGGGTGAACTTTTACTTTTACTTACAGGTTTGTACAGAACCCTCGGTGCGCGAGTCCAACTCGCACTTGGCCGATTTTTTTTCGTCAGATTTCGATATAATTTGTTGTACAGATATATTTCCCTGTTGTTGTCTATGGTGAAATTTTGACGTTCACTACTCGGTGATGACATTAAAAAATTGTTTTTGTAAGTTGGCAGCAATGCACTTAGTTTGAAAACTGTATTCATTTTGATTCTAGTAGGTTGGTAGCCATTAATCGCAGTATCGTTTTAGCGATTTTAAAGCAAAAGTGCTGTTATAAGGAATAGACATTGTAGAGTTTTCTTCAAACCTATTATTGTACGTTCTTATATTCGTGTTCATGAATGTATAATTGACAGATAACAGTAGAGGAGTATAAAAAAGAATATAATACATGCTGCGTAATTGGATGTAAGAATGAACGGAATTATTCATTTCCGAAGGGCCAAATTGTACTTCCGAAAACTATAATAACTCAGTTACACTCCCCAAAGCTAAATTTGTGTTAATATTTAATTTTCACGTCTATTGGTCGTAATTGTGGACGCAACTGAAGTAAGCGTTCGACCTCCCATACAATATTTTTAAAGGAGCGAGCGCTTATATACAACCACACATAAGATTCCCTCGATTGTCTTACTCGTATGTGCTTTGTCAACTACGAGTATCCGCACCCGTACCTATGGAGTGTGGAATTAAAAGGAGTGTAATCTCTTATGGTAGAACTGTTACAAAAGTGTCCAGGTGTCAGCTATAAATATTAGTTCCAAATCTCTCCAGAGTAGCGCTAGAGTAGCCTAGGGCGTTATTGACGGAGTGAAGTACGCTCTCTATGATTTGATTTTTTTTCAAGTGTTCTAGGTATTGTAGCGCCACCTATTTAAGGTTTTTTGATGACACTTTTTGGTACATGGAGATTCCATTCCTTACCTCCACCTTCCATACATGTACCATGAGTGACTGACACTGACATAATCATGACATGTAATTTGTTTTCTTTGCATCTCGCACGCACTTATATGCAAGTACGAGCGAGATGCATAGAAAGTAAGTTACGTCCTAGATAGCGTTTATGTCAGTGACGAACTGGTGGTAGCCACATAGTATTTGATGCATAGAGAAATAAGTAAGCATAGTTTGCTCACTCCATACATTAGTTTGTTACTAAAATGCTTATTATTGTCGTAGTCGCGTCAAGTATCGGATTTATTAGCACTGCTATTCGACGATAGATATCGCGACGAACGAAAACTCGAATGCTTAACAATTTTCAGCTTATTATTACCAGATTAAGCGGAACTCTATTCAACTCTTCTGCTTGTAATATTAATTGTAAATTGTTGAGCAAAAACACTTTTCGTCAGTCACGACACTCATGACATCTAGTGCCGTGTAGCGGTACTGATAAATCTGCTACTTACTAAAATAATAAGCGTTTTAGTAACAAACTATTTAAGATGTAGGTAAGGGAGTTAGCACTGTTTACTTATTTCTCTGCGGTTGAGATAGCCTGTGGAATAAACATTTGAGTGTGTAGGTATTATCGCTTTCTGGGTAACAACTTTTTATACTACAAAAGTAATTGTTTTAACTTTTATATCAAGAAAATATATCATAAAAAAAAACTTACTTAACTACTTACTCCGTTGGCTCAGCGACCCAAAATGAGACTTGGCCTCCGACACAAGACAGCGCCACTTTTCTCGGTCCTGTGCGACCTCTCGCCAATTGTCGACTCGAAGCTCGCGCAGATCCGCCTCCACCATGTCGCTCCAGCGATACCTAGGGCGTCCGATAACTACTACGAACTACTTATGTATTAACTTACTTGAGTACTTAAGTAGGTAATTATACGTACTCGTCATTTTCATTGTACCTTTCCACCAAATCCTTCTTTTCCGGGTTCCGTGGAGGTTCCATCCTCCGTTTCTGGGGAGGTTCCGGGTTCAAATCATGGAATTGTGTGTTTATCAATGTGTTCCTGAGTTATGGGTGTTTGTTTAGTCATCTAGAATCATTTACGGGCTGGATATATCGGTCATACTCGTATTGAGCAAGTTTTACTATTGGACCAATCCTGAAATCGCGGAAAAAAAATTACTCTTCCATAGAAAGTGTCAAGATCAGACAGCCAAAATGTATGAAACAGTCAATTTTTTTTCGTTTTGTGTAATATTTTATACATGTATTACTATGGTTATATTATATTAAATTTTTGTCTAGTACCCACAACACAAGCCTTATAGAGCTTACTGTGAGACTAGGTCGATCTGTGTAAAAAGTTGTCCTATAATATTTGTGTTATGTTAGTTTATGGCTTGGTTAAGTTTCGTTAGATTTGATACATCGCTCGAAGGTCTTATGCCAACACGTGCTTAAATTATACAGTTTCATCAAACTTGTCGCCGCCGTGCTCATATATTTATGGCGTCAGGTAACTAGTTGTTGTAGAACAACACTAAAACATTAATGGCGTGTGAGTTACGAGCAAGGCACTTTGGGAACTTATAAGTAATCATATCCTTCGGGCCCATGTCTGCGCTTATCGCAGCGTTAAGATAAAGCAAACGACAATATATGACACCACTCGGTTAATAAAAAGGTGAGTTTCCTAGTAATTATAACGAATAATGTTGACATTGAAGCCGAGCCAAGATACCAATCGTTTACGCTGTAGCGAACGATACGCTAATGTCTTTATCGGCCCGATTATAACAATTCTTATAAAATGTATGTATGTATGTATATACTTTATTGTACATAAAAATAAAAACACGAAAAACACAGTTACAGAGTAAATTAAATACAACAAAGGCGAACTTATCCCTGTATGGGATCTCTTCCAGTTAACCTTTGAGGAAATGAGTAAAACAGAAGTAACGGTGAATGAATGACAAACACAAACAAAAGTGTACAATCACTGAAATTAATGAAATGCACGTTTTGAATACACATTGATATGACAAATATACATAGATAGAAAAATAACCATAAAATAATGCATACATAAATAATAAATAAAAATAAATAAATATTCAATATATAATAAATATGAATTCGAACCAGAAAAGTAAAGGAAATTAAAAAAGTAGAAGTACTCCAAAGAACTAGGAAGTCGTAACCAAAGTATCAGAAAGCTACAATTTTTAAGCTTCACTTCAAATGTCACTTCACTTCTTTTAAAAAATATGGCTTCAGTCCCGTGTAGGGTTGCCAGGCCATAAAATGCAAAGGCCGGACTGCGCACTATATAAGGCCGGACATTTTGCCCTAAAAGCCGAACATGTTTTTTTTATTGCCAAACATAATGTTTTTACAGCTGGGCTGTTGAAAAAAGTATCTGACAAAAAGCCTGACAAAAGCCGGACAGGCCGAACACGTACATATTTGGCCGGACGCGACCGCAAAAAGCCAAACATGTCCGGCTAAAGCCGGACACCTGGCAAGCCTAGTCCCGTGGGACTATTTCGCTTGTATCACAATACCTTGATACAGGCGAAATAGTCCCACGGGTGGTTTGTACGGTTAATACAAGACAGTGTATGGTGATTTTAATATCTTCTTTTTTTTATAATAGGGTTGTTTCCAATTTTTTGAAACGCTTGTTATTACGTTCTATATTAACTAAAGCCCTAAAATTCAACTTTTATACTAAATCGGCTTTAAATATGTTAAATTAACAAAATATATTTTGACAGATGCTTTCGCGCCCAAAACGCTCTTTGAAAATTGTATGACGTCACAGTTTACGGTTTGACACATAACTACATACACACGTAGAAGATACGGAATGTCAACTGACATTTGTCATTTGTTGTTTATCGCCTAACTGTCAACAGTGTCAATCCGAGAGTTTGGACGTCATCAGATTCTTCAATGACGCTTCGATTTTGGTCACGTGACGTGTGCTAAAAGATATTTTAAATTCAATATTTACAAAAATATGGTCATTAAAGGTAAAAGTAGTTTAACATGTTCTTATAATCCAAAAGAATTTATTGGGATACAATTGGGATGGAAACAACCCTATTCGCACGTGCCAAGGTATTATGAGTTTCAATATATTTACTTTATGGTTTCAGTATCCCTAGTGTAAATAAATTCGATTTCGAAACGTGACGTACGCGTTTGCGTTTAGTCTCATTTTGTATGTGATTTAGAAAGAGCGCGCTAAGCGGGACGTTTTGGAAACTCAAAATCCTATACAAAATGACACTTAACGCAAACGCCTTCGTCACGTTATGATGTCGATTAAATTTACACTAGAGGTACAGATACGACTCAAATTCTACGGTTAGTACAAGACATTGTAAGGTACTCTGATTTCATCAGCACTTGCAAAGCGATAGCTGGACTTTACAAGTAGCACGTGGACCGGCCGTTGACTCCAAAATGGTGGTTAAACGCGTTTCAAGATTAATTCTTCATTCACTGCACACTACCACATTCGTTTACTGTTTATTAAGCTACCGATATTACACTTTAAATAATATTAATGAGCAAAAAACAAAGTAATTAATCACGACGCGTGACTATCAAGATGGTGCCCCTTATAGGATGTCACAGAGATAAGATACCGATCTGTCAGTGTTAAAAGTCACGTTTTTGGTTTTAGAAATTTCACTTTTGACACTTGACAGATTGGCATCGTATCGTTGTGACATCTTATAAACATTGTTCGAATTGGGCCGTCTGTCACACTAATATGGAAGAGATTACCGTTTCGTTCGCTACGGCGCAAATGATTGGCATTGGCACCTTAGCTAGGTCCTCTTATAAGAGTTAATTTAAAATGGTAGCTACATACGATGCGATTTACTTGCGCAAGCTTAGACTTGCACAATTATACTATAAAGTAAATCGCTTCGTGTGTAGCTACCTTAAGGAACCAAAATAAAAACCCGAACAAAATTAGCTTTATCGTAATCAAGTCGCCAACAATTTTCCAGCGACAACCATCATTAGTACTCCAAAGCAATTTGACCTCATTTATTCAACACCAGCTCAAACGGTGTCGTGTAAACTGAAGATTTACGATGAAGTCATTACCTTTTATGGGCCATAATTGATAGAGATAGCATCTTGGGCCGCTGAAATTGCAAGGTAAGGTTTTGAAAACATTCTACTCTAAAATACGCATTTATTGTCTCTGTAACACCTTAAGGTCATAAGTGCAGGCAGTTTCATCAAATATATCCGACATTTTTGTATTTTGAGGCAGTTCAACGTTGAGAATATTATGAGACGGATCGGTCTTCGTTTTCATATAATTATAAGCTCTTTTTGCGGGCACGAGACTTGAGTCACAATTATTAATTATGAAATTTATAGGCGAGGCGCATGCAAGCGGTCTTTCATGTTTTCCACAATTATTTTAAATACGTCTTTATTAACGCTTTAGGGGAGAACTGTAGAGGTACCTGTGATTTTAAAGTCTGATTTAAAATTATTGTAATTGAACGTTTAAGGTAGGAAAATAAATTAAGTTACTTTATTGTTAAAATGCATGCTAGATTTTTAGTGGAAAGTGGGGTGAAACCGGATAGTTACGGAAATCAAATCATGATTGATAATTTTTGACCGATATATTTAAAAAAAATATATCAAATCAGCAAATAGTTGACTATCATTTGGTCAAAGTTATCAGAATCAAATAATTAGTTAAGAGATTTATTACAATATAAGAAATACAATTTCACCCTAAGGTTGTGTGCGGGTTAAACCAGATACCAAAACTACTATGAGTTAAACATTCTACTTTCGTATTTAATACATGTTAATTATAAGATGTAATGTTTTGAAAAGATGTATTCCGCCGAGTTTCTTGCCGGTCCATATTGGGATACCCTCCTCCAATTGAGGGGGAATTTAAATCTTTTCGGGTCAGAGGTGTAAGGTTAGAGCCGGTGTAGCTTTATTTGACGTTCATAAGTGCATTGTAATATGCCTGCTTGAATAATAAACTATCTTTATCTTTATCATAGGGCTCTTTATAGTTTCATCAAATGCACGGAAAGTGCTCATTCTCGTACCCGTGCGGGAAAGTAACACCATATGTACTGTAATAGTATATTACGATACAAGTGCGAAAAATAGGAAATTCGGAACGAGTGGCGATAAATTAAAACACGACCGAAGAGAGTGTTTTAAATCGACACGAGTTGCGTATTACCTATTCGCACATGTATCGTACAACGTTTTACAGTACATATGAACCTTTAAATTTTCAACATAGTTACATAATGTGCAAATTTACGCACTAGTGCGAAAAAGTAGCACCATATGTACTGTAAATACTATTTACAGTACATATGGGGCTACTTTATAGCACTAGTGCGAGAAGTAGCATATTACGTTACTGTGTCGAACATTTAAAGGGCCATATGTACTGTAAAACGTTGTACGATACATGTGCGAATAGGTAATTCGCAACTCGTGTCGATTTAAAACACTCCCTTCGGTCGTGTTTTAATTTATCGCCACTCGTTTCGAATTTCCTATTTTTCGCACTTGTATCGTAATGTATTATTTTAATTAAAATGTATAATTATACTTAACCGAATTAACTTGAGTACAGTCACGACCTTTAATTGTCGAGCTATTATTTAAATTGGACATGTCCTACCGTTATGGCTCCTCTACACGATGACCCAGCGTAGGCCAGTCCAAGGAACGTAAATGGCTCATCTATTAAAGTTCGTAACAAGGACTGTATCACTCCAAGCTCTTAACATTACGTTTCTGTTATAAGAACACTCAGAAATAGCTGTATAATAACCGTATAACCCGGCTTATAGCTATTCATAGCGTAACCCGACAAGCTAGACAGCTTAAGCCCCCGTTTGCCGGAGAGATTCCGCTCTAAACCAAACTGTCACCCACAAAGACAAGTAGAACTCTTTGTTGTCTGGGATTCTTTAGGAGCTCCTTTCATTCTGTGTTGGAACAATCTGTATGTGTATCACATGTATAAGTATACCTAATGTATAGTCAACCAATTTGATTCCTAGGTCACTATAGAACCATGCCATAATGACTTCTACGACAGTACTTATTGAGTGATGTGTGTCAAGTATCTAGTAGTTAAAGCGACAAGGTTCTATAGTGGCCTAGGATTCTAATTGGTTGACTGTACCTAAATGTAAAATATGGTTAAATTCTAATTATTTTTTCGCAAATAAAAAAAAATGTCTACTGATGTCCTGGACGCAGACATGCATGGTCACTCTACAATTAGAATACTTTTGTCAAATACCATCTAGTGTATTGTTTTATGTGTGATAAAGTGTCAAATTATTATATCTCACTCAAGTGTAAAAATTCCGTTTTTCTTAATCAAAAAGCGGCCAAGTGCGAATCGGACTCACCCATGAAGGGTTCCGTACCATTTATGACGTATTAAAAAAACTACTTACTAGATCTGGTTCAAACCAATTTTCGGTGGAAGTTTGCATGGTAATGTATATCTTATATTTTTTTTAGATTTTTCATTCTGTTATTTTAGAAGTTACAGGGGGGGGGGGGACACTTTTTTTCACTTTGGAAGTGTCTCTCGCGCAAACTATTCAGTTTAGAAAAAAATGATATTAAAAACCTAAATATCATTTTTGAAGACCTATCCCTAGATACCCCACACATATGGGTCTGATGAAAAAAAAAATTTTTTTTTAATTTTATGACGTATTAAAAAAAAACTACTTACTAGATCTCGTTCAAACCAATTTTCGGTGGAAGTTTGCATGGCAATGTATATCATATATTTTTTTTAGATTTTTCATTCTGTTCTTTTAGAAGTTACGGGGGGGGGGGGGGGGGGGGGGGACGGGACACACATTTTTCCACTTTGGAAGTGTCTCTCGCGCAAACTATTCAGTTTAGAAAAAAATGATATTAGAAACCTCAATATCATTTTTAAAGACCTATCCATAGATACCCCACACGTATGGGTTTGACGAAAAAAGATTTTTTGAGTTTCAGTTCTAAGTATGGGGAACCCCCAAAATTTATTGTTTTTTTTTCTATATTTGTGTAAACATCTTAATGCGGTTCATAGAATACATCTACTTACTTAAGTTTGAACAGTATAGCTCTTATAGTTTCGGAAAAAAGTGGCTGTGACATAATCGGACAGACAGACGGACATGACGAATCTATAAGGGTTCCGTTTTTTGCCATTTGGCTACGGAACCCTAAAAAGCTGTTACAGTTATTCAATATCTCAACAGTTAAAGAAGTTTTATCTTCATGAATTTATAGGGTGACCATGGCTGTAGATAATTTAACTTTTACTTATCAAAGACTAAATCTTCTTCTTCTTCGTCGCGTTGTCCCGGCATTTTGCCACGGCTCATGGGAGCCTGAGGTCCGCTTGACAACTAATCCCAAGATTTGGCGTAGGCACTAGTTTTTACGAAAGCGACTGCCATCTGACCTTCCAACCCAGAGGGTAAACTAGGCCTTGTTGGGATTAGTCCGGTTTCCTCACGATGTTTTCCTTCACTGATAAGCGACTGGTTAATATCAAATGATATTTCGTACATAAGTTCCGAAAAACTCATTGGTACGAGCCGGGGTTTGAACCCGCGACCTCCGGATTGCAAGTCACGCTCTTACCGCTAGGCCAGCGCGTTTTACTTATCTTTTTTCAATACTACGTCGGTGGCAAACAAGCATACGGCCCGCCTGATGGTAAGCAGTCACCGTAGCCTATGGACGCCTGCAACACCACAGATATTACACAAGTGATAAATATATAATAACTCAATAATTAATTAATAATTAATTTGTAATTATTGATTAATGTGTAATTTGTGTGTGTGTGTGTTTGGTTAATTTGGATTTTAGTAGTAATATTTTACGTATAATGGCGATTGTAAAAAATACTATTTTCCTTATCAATTATTGTTTTTATTTAAATTGTTACATACTTATATGTTATACAGCAATATTTAATGATTAACAGGTATTTTATGATATACTCAAGCACCTCGACCCTCGAATTTATACTGCATTAGGGAAAGATAGTTTAAGGTCCGTAAATTGAATAAGTAATTAATTAAAAGGTCCCCCTAATAGTGCGAAGGTAGAGATTTATGTGGCACGACGGAGACCCTTAACGGCGACCACAGATATATAATAGGATGAGGTAGATACGTCACTCTGATACAAAAATGGAAAGTTTCATTATTGTCAAGTATTTACCTCAGCATCACATAATACTATACATTACATAATGTTACTTATATAATTTTTTATACTACGTCGGTGGCAAACAAGCATTCGGCCTGCTTGATGCTAACCAGTCAACCAGCCTATAGGCGCCTGCCAGAGCTGTTACATGCGCGTTGCCGACCCTAAATCATTCTAATCATTATCTTTGACATCAATCAGTTTAAGTAAGTAGGTAAAGGTTAGTGCAAGAGACGCAAATGTAAAGTATTTTTTTATTTGCATGTAATAATATAATCTATTTTACGACGATGTAATAAGTCTTTTTTTTATTTTATAATATAAGTAATTTATTTTATCAAGGAATAACAACATAATACATATAAAACTTAAAATCTAAATCTAAAAATAAATAAAACTAATCTTAAAATAAATAATTAAAAACTATCCCCCTGCGGCATGGTGCCGTAGATGCTGGCAGCATTTCCTCGTTGTATCGCAATACTTATTCTCTGTGCGAGGAAGCTGCCAGCTCTACGATCACCGGTAGCGTCTTCTATTTTTTTGGCTAATGCCTTAAATAGTGTAGATGCATTCGGACCCCACGGGCCAAGGGTCTCGACGCCAAAAGGTACGAAAATTGTAAAAAAATTAATCAATAGTTTTGCTCCCGTTGCCCACGAACGCTGTAGCTGTGGGTTTGAAACGTCAACGACAATAATTTAGATGAAATTGTTTTTAGAGTTGCATACCGTAAAACCACCCAACAATAGTCCAAAGCTCCCAACTATGGTCCACAAATAAACTCAATTTTTCTCGTTCAGGTGTGTATTTTACTATACAGGGTGATTCATGAGACGTGAGCTGGACTAAGCCTACACAATCAGTAAATGTTAATGAATCGTTCAGCATCATATTTAAGTAAAACAATCACGCTTTTTATCTCTTATTTAACTTTTTGTTAAGGACAAATTTGATTATCTACAATCATGGACACCCTACAACACTTAATTAACAAAGATAAAACCTCTTTAACCGTTATGACAGCACTTTGATTATGAAGAAAATAAAATGTCACACTTGAGTGAGATACGATTTTATAAAAGTAACCACACTCCGATGTCATTCAATTTGTCACTTATTATGGATAAAACAAAGAGGGTGACCATAAATATCGTAAATAAAATAAAACCCTTTTTTTTTAACAGTAAAAATTAAATTAACGTTAATCTCACAAATACTGGTACGAAACAGTTGCTGATAATTTACTGAATATGCAGGCTTGATCCTGCTCACGTCTCCTGAATCATCCTGTATATATATATTTTTTTTTTTTATTGATATTTAGGACAACAACAGCCGTAAATAAAAGTTTTACATATGAGTGATTACATAACAGATGGCCAATGACAGTTATCCACTAATTACATTTTACTTAGAATAACGTAAGTCGTATCTAGGTATTATCATAATAAACAGTTTTAATAAGACAGTGTGCTCTCCACAACATGCTCATCATTAATTATGAGTTTATGATTCTATGATATTTTTGTAGTTCTAAGGCAAAGTATTTTTATAAATGGAAGGTAAAACTAGGAGTAAACCACAAGGAACATTGGTATAGATACTTAATTTCCTTTTGAACTTGTGGACCATAGTTGCAGTATTGGACTATAGTTGGGTGGTTTTACGGTATCTGATATATATAGCTTAATCAGTAATCTATGATCGCAGCGGGCTACCGGCACCTCAGGGCTTTCCTTCTCTTATTCGACAAATTGATTTGTTCTTTGAGGTATTACTGAGTAATAAATACTCTTTAAATAAGCAGAAGTGACACCCAGTAAGGTTACACTGAAAAAATATGATCTATCGAGCAAACATCAAGATTGACTGCTTTATACCATCTCAACAAATGTTTGAAAAACAATGAAATATATATAGTAAACACCCCTATAATGGAACAGGCACCAGTAATATAATTGTATAGGCAGGTCCTGTAAAACAAGTATTTACCATCAGTTTTTAATCGCTGGCAATATTTTACTATAAACAAGAGCCAAAGAGCTGCTTATGTTTAATTTTTCATTGATATTTGTTATTTTGAAAATGAATGGCTCCATATATTTCATGACTGGAGCAAAAAACAGTTTTAATTGGTTAATAATATTAAAACCAATTGCAGTAGCTTTCATTAAATACATACAAAACGTAAAGGACGAATTGGACATTCAACTTTTAAAGCGTAAAGAGGTAGAAACTTTACAGGTGTCGGTGAAATATGAAAAACACTTCAAATTTTCTCTTAAACGTTCCATGATTGGTGCCGTTAACATTAACTGTTTGAAAATTTCTAAGTATTGAAAAACGCTAAATATAAACAAACAGTCACTACATTTTAGCTACTCAGAACAGTAACATTAACTCTTTTCGAAACAGTAAAATTTACGGTTTTGTTCGATAGGCTCATATGGAACTGTACCCCTAGTGTAAATTTAGTCGATATCGAAACGTGACGTACGCGTTTGCGTTAAGTCTCATTTTGTATGGGTTTTTGAACAGCGCGCCAAGCGGGACGTTTTGGAAAGTCAAAAATCTCATACAAAATGACACTTAACGCAAACGCGTACGTAACGTTTCGCTGTCGAAAATATTTACACTAGGGGTACTGTTTCAAGCATTAAACGTTAATGCAATTTCAATTGTTTCAAATGGTTTTTTTTTCTCATTTACCTACACATTTGAACGTACACTGACATCAGACATACATCCGAATTATATCATTTAGTTATCGTGCATCTCGCGCGCGCCAGTACGAGAAATGCACGATAACTGAATGACATAATTTAGACGTAATTATAATATCACTGAATGTTCGAATTGGCCTGTTACTATATTATTGTCCAATAAACGGGAGAATTTAGACTAGTATCTAGGCCAGACACTATCACAAGTCACATCACTCACACATCAGTCACAGTTTAGCGAGTTTTATGAAATTTATAAAATGAATTTTATTTTATTAAGAATAATAACATAAAACTGACGAAGATGGTAAATAATGAAATCAATTTAAATATCTTTTTTTTTATACTACGTCGGTGGCAAACAAGCATACGGCCCGCCTGATGGTAAGCAGTATCCGTAGCCTATGTACGCCTGCAACTCCAGAGGCGTTACCTGCGCGTTGCCGACCCTAACCCCCTCCCACCTCTCGTTGAGCTCTGGCAACCTTACTCACCGGCAGGAACACAACACTATGAGTAGGGTCTAGTGTTATTTGGCTGCGGTTTTCTGTAAGGTGGAGGTACCTACTTCCCCAGTTGGGCTGTGCTCTAGATCTGGAATGACATGCGCTGTGCTGTGCCCTACCACACAGAGCGAGATGACATTCACAATGCCCATACCTCTCTTGTGGACGTAGTTTAAGGACATACCCGAGTCCTTTCTTACTTACTTACTGGCGGATTGCATTTGTATTTGACACTGTATTGAAAGTATTGACAGTGTAATAATTGAATGTAGATATTCAAGTTATAAAATATCCTATATGACTATAGCAAATATATTTAAGTAAAAACAATAAAGAAGCAAACAATTCATTACGGTTCGAGTAGTAGATATAAATGCATATCTATTCATCTGTTGAACCGGGACTCATCATGAAGTCAATTATTCCCTATAGACAATTCTTTTGATATTGGCTCAAAGCAATCAATTTTTGAAACCAGTCACTGTCTCTCAGGAATACATTAACATAGTTTTTACAAAAATTGACGAAGAATATTCAAATTTCCTTCCAATTTTCCCTTGGAAGAGGTCTATTGAAATTCACGTGGATATCCGATATTGAATATTGTGGTCGTCCAAATACATATGTATGAGGGTGCTGTATTTAAGTTCCTATTGTTTCGATCGTCGCATTTATTGTTAACCCTACACCTGCATTGGATTAATTTACGGTTGAATGTATTGTTTGTATCTTTTTCTCAGCCATATGGACTGGAATGTGGTGCACACCAAGGTGGGTTAACTTCACCGCGGCTGTTCAACCTATATATTAACGCACTGATAGAGGAGCTCAGTAACTCCCGTATCGGGAGCCATATCGATGGAGTTTGCGTAAATAATCTGAGCTACGCCGACGACATGGTGTTACTGAGTGCCTCGGCCTGCGGTCTGGCTAAGCTCATCTCTGCAGGTAAGAAATACGCTTCTAGCCATGATTTACTGTAGTAAACAAAAGCGAATGCGTTGTCTTTAAGGCTAGAGGTAAAGCTACACACAAGTTTCCAAGTGTCAAACTAAATATCCATCCGCTGCTAGTAGTGGATCAACTTAAATATTTGGGACACATGGTTACATCTGACCTTAAGGACGACGTAGATATTGAACGCGAACGCAGACCGTTGTCCGGCAGAGCTATGATAGCTCGCAGGTTTGCTCACTGTTCCAAAGATGTAAAGGTCGCCCTTTTTAGGGCTTACTGTACAACCTTCTATACAAGCAACCTGTGAGCTGATAAACGGTAAAGCGATCTACGTGTTCATTATAATAACGCTTTCAGAGTGCTGATGGGGCTGCCCTAATTTTGTAGTGCATCGGGGATGTTCGCGGAGGCGCGGGTAGACTATTTCTACACCACCTTGCGCAAGCAAGCTACATCCTTTGTGCGCAGAGTGAGGGCCAGGTCCAACATCATGATTACTGTTTACACCAGTATTTATAACTTATCACATAAGTACTCTGTCAACGTTTTCGTAACGTATTTTCGCTCGTAGGCGACCCCAGTGTTTTCCTGCTTTGTAGAGGGAAGCGACTACGAACAGAAAACCTTCCGACTGGGTTACCGGCATTAAAACGCATGTTTATAATTTAATAATGTTAAATCCTACCTATTTTCCTGTTTGTTTGCCAAATGCTTAAATAAATAAGTTTTGCTAGACCAGCTCACGGTAGTAAGTTTCGAGAATTACGTGGCTGGCCAAAATATCCTGTTGCACAATGTTTGCGAGCTTAGAGCTTAGCGAGGTCGTAAACAAGGTCCAAGTAGCTGGGGCTATTCGGCCTCGTAGTTTAATCATTGTACCTCACACTAGATGCCGCAAGGTGAATAATATTAAGTAATATTAACTTTGTTTTAGATATAAGCTTTTATTGCTGACTGTACTTTTCTTTCAGTAAGCAACAAATTCTCATCGAAACAATTATAACAAACCTAGAAATAATTAAGTTGCGTTGTTGGAGCATTCCACCCGATCGGGCGCCCCAGGTACCACTGGTGTGATGTCGTAGAGGCGGACCTGCGTCGGCTGAATGCCAATTCATGGCAGGAAACCGCGCTGGATCGGGACGGGTGGCATTCTCTCGTTTCGGACGCCAGGATTCTTTTTGGATCGCTGAGCCAAAGCAGTTAATTTGTTGGAGCATTTCACGGGCTGTCCCGTACGAATGCATTTTTTTCGGCTTGAAAGCAGGCGATTATTTATTTGTGCGTATTTTTGACCATTAGTCACAGAAAAGGAAATTCTTGTACCTGCATAATTATCTTTAGAAAAATCGTTTCGTACGGGACAACGGTAGACAATTTCATGGAATGCTCCTGTTTTATCACAGAATTCCTATGGCCACTTCGTGTCGTGTCCATCATCCATCAGCTAGACGCCACCATAATTTTAAGGGTGCATTTTTGAGCTTAAATTACGTCATTTTCTCAAAGACACCGGTATTCTAATTAACCTCATTTCCGAGTTAATCAATAATTTATTTTTAACTGATTATGTACCTCTCCCTACACTTGACTTAGGGCCTGTTAACATATTGATTAGTGTTTAGTGCGAGTTTATTGATTTGCTACTAAACGTAACTATTTATTGCTTTGTCGGACGATCGGTGTTCAAAATTACATTGATATGTCACAGTTTTCAATTGTTTGGTTGAGTTAAATAATAATACCCGTGTTACAACTATGCTATATGCAATATTTGATTACTTAAAAAAATACATTTTTTTGAAACTTATCTGTCTCATTTACTTCCCTTAATATTACTATCCCGTAGCCATGTTAACGGAATTTAATAGTATCAGAAAAAATCGCACTCAAATTGGTTCATCCATTTGGGAGCAACAATGATACAGACAGCTAAACAGATGGACATTTTAAACTTAAAACACCCCTTTTATCCCTTTAGTGTCGGGTTTTAGGCCACGGACTGGACGCAAGCGGCGCCCGGCGTGGAGCAGCAGTCAAGGGCATTCTTACATTGCGCTCGGCCAAACGTATGGACGCCCGTTTACGTCCATTTCGCGGCCTTAAATGGTTTACACGCTCTATCTAGTGTAAGGTAATCTAAAGGTTAGATACCCGATGCCGACGAGCTCTGTCCATAAACCCGAGAAATAATAGAACATCCTCATCCGCAGCGTCGGATAATCCGAAAAGGATCTTAGGTGAGTATATTCAAAGTGCATGTTTAGCGCGTCCACGTTACCAAGAGGAATAAGTAAGCTTAGTGCTAGAGAGCCTCCATACATATATCTTTAAAAAAAGATTTAAACGAGCTGATATAGGTATTGAGTGAGTTTGACATGGTCAGTACCTAGTGTAAATGTATTCGATAGCGAAACGTGACGTACGCGTTTGCGTTAAGACTAATTTAGTATGGGATTTAGAAACAGCGCGCCAAGCGGAACGTTTTGGAAACTCAAAATCCCATACAAAATGATACTTAACGCAAACGCGTACGTCACGTTACGCCATCGAATAAATTTACACCAGGGGTACTGAATATAAATCTAGGTATTTAATTGGAAAAACAATCCACATGACTGACACTTAACTGATACATGTATATTACTGACAGTTATCCCTTCCTCGTAAATAACCCTGTGTGGAATACTGTTCACATCTGTGGGATGGTTCAGCCAAATACCAGCTTGAGGCGCTCGTGTCAGTCGAGAGGAGGGCCAAGAGAATTATTAATGACGACGATCTGGCGAATGCTCGACTTCAAAGTCTGGAGCATCGTCGCAAGGTTGCCAGCCTAACGATCTTTTATAGGATACATTTCGGAGAGTGTGCTGAGGAATTGCACAACCTTATTCCTCCGTCCCCATTTCACCATCGGACTACCAGACAATCGGCACTTCGGCATCGCTTCATGGTAGGTATTCCACAAATACGCACGAAGCGTTTCGCTTCAACATTCCTTATGCGAACTGCTAAGGAGTGGAATGCCCTGCCCGAGTCTGTGTTTCCGTATGAGTACAATCTAAATCTCTTCAAGGCTAGAGTAAATAGGTATCTCATAAGTAAGCGTGCTCCACCGTAGACCGCATCATCACTTACCATCAGGTGTGATCGTGGTCAAACGCCTGCCTATCCTCCATAAAAAAAAACCCTTCCGCAACTTCGAATATTACCCAAGACTCAATTCCCTGCTATTAAAAAAGATGTGATTGATCAATAAAAGTTATAATGATTGGCTAAACTAAAATGCTAAATGTCAAACCTTGCGCGGCATTACAATATTTGAAGGAATTACTTAAGGGGCTGTCAACACCCAATGTCCTTGAAATTGATGTTACTTAAACAGTTTTTTAAGAAAGACTATTTTGTCTTAGTCAAGTAAGAAAAATATATGTTCATATTGATTATATTTCAAAGACCGTGGTTGTACTCGATACATGATTGAACGAAATCGGCTCGATAGAAAATAATTGCAAAGATTGGTCTTAAAATCACAATTTAACGGTTCTATGTCTTTATTGTTTTGACTTATGGGTCTGCAATTAAAATCACAATTTCAAAACATTTATATCTAAACCGCTAACGCTAATTACACTAATAATCCACTTTTTTTATTTAAATAATTTTCTTATTATTCCCTTGCCCAGGCCCAGTAACATGCTACAGTGCTATCTCATTTACTCCGATACAAATAGACAGTGTGCGCGCTTTAGGTATTGACAGCCTCTCAGGAACTTAAATCATCTCGGGCAGAGGTGTAGGGTTAGAGCCGGCGTAGCTTATTTGACGTACGGTGAGCGCATTGCAATTAAATATGCCTACTTGAAAAGAAACTATAATTATCTTTATCAACATGCGCGCTGTACAACTGTAGGTACTCAACTGAGTCGTTCGCGGCACAATTATCATGGGGTCATGTTTGAACTATACCCGTACCATGAGTCACTGATTCGTGACTCGTCTCGCTCGCACTTATATGCGAGTACAAGCGAGATGCATAGAAAGTAAGTTACGTTCTCGATAGCGTTTATGTCAGTGCCGAACTGAGGGACTACCGCGAACCACGTTCGACGTGTTGCCTCTCTGTCACACTTGTAAATTCGTACGTAAGCGTGACAGGGAGGCAACACGTCGAACGTGGTTCGCGGTAGGCCCTCTGGTGTAGTCACAGTTGTCACACTGATAATCAGACTTTCATAGTTATTCTAGTGTGCGTTAATTGACATTAACTTGACAATACACGCTTAGGCAATCGTTTTCGCTATGAGAACAAATGAGTAATCAGTCTAAACAAAGTAGGTATTCATGTTCAATTAGCATCTGAAACGTGCCGTGTGGATTTCTGAGGCTCATTTTAAAAAGGTACTAAGTGATATACGATATAAAGGCGCTTACGCTTGTTTTGTTTGCGTTTGATTTTATCAATTCGACTGTGGTTAATGCCATTAAATACTGGTATTGAGAGCTTTTATGTGGTTTTTAAATGCGTATTCATAATACAGGTATTAAATGGACTTTTTGTATCTGCCAAATTAAAAACCTATCTTGTTTTCTCTTGCATCTGTGAATACAAATTTGGTAAGGTACAAGACAGTTTTTGGTTCTGAGGTACCAAATGAGGTATTCATTAATGCGTATGTTTAATTGAAGTACACTGTACATTTAAATTTTCAATTGATTTCCAAATAATAAGGTTTCTTCAACACAAGCCTTATTGAGCTTACTGTGGGACTTAGTCAATTTGTGTAATAATGTCCTATAATATTTATTTATTTAAGGTTTTTCTTCTTTCGGTATTTTGAAATTTATAATATATCATGTTGAATTAAAATTCTTTAGGGTGGTTGTTTTATTACACCAACCGTGCTGTACTAAACTATTTAACAACAGAAATTCTTGCTGCGTTTAAGTAGGTATAAATAAATCAATATTATAGGACATTATTATACAAATTGACTAAGTCCCACAGTAAGCTCAATAAGGCTTATGTTGAGGGTACTTAGACAACGATATATATAATATATAAATATTTATAAATACTTAAGTATCTTTAACCCGAAATACATAGAAAACACCCATGACTCAAGAACAAATATCCATGCTCATCACATGAATTAAATGCCCGTACCAGGATTTGAACCCGGGACCATCGGCCTCATAGGCAGACTAGGCCAGGCCAGACGGGTCGTACAGACAGGTCATAGGTCGGACGGGTCGGTCTAGGTAGGTATACATTTATTTATTAAAATCAAAACTACGTAAGTACGTAATTAACTTAATTGTTAATTTTATTATACTTATTTTAAATGTATACATTTATTATTAAATAATGTATATACAAACTACATTTAAGTTACAAGCATTATAACAACTTATAAAATAAACCAATATAATTAAAACTAACTCAAATATACCGGACAAGTGCGAGTCGGACTCGCCCACCGAGGTTTCCATACTTTTTAGTATTTGTTGTTACATCAACAGAAATACATCATTTATAAAAATTTCAAATGTCTAACTATCACGGTTCACGAGATACAGCCTGTTGACAGACGGACAGGCGGACGGACAGCGGAGTCTTAGTAACAGGGTCCCGTTTTAAATGACCAAAATCTAACCTCCAACCCTTTATTTTACTTGTGGTCGTCAAAATGAGTGCGTTATCTAACTGCAGTACAGTACCCCTAGTGTAAATAAATTCGATTTCGGAACGTGACGTACACGTTTGCGTTTAGTCTCATTTTGTATTGGATTTAGAAAGAGCGCGCCAAGCGGGACGTTTTGGAAACTCAAAATCCTATACAAAATGAGACTTAACGCAAACGCGTTCGTCACGTTATGATGTCTGTCAAATTTACACTAGGGGTACAGAAGACATTATGGAGTTTATCGTGAAACATTAGGATGAAACGTCGTCGGATTCCTTTTCGGTTGTTTTTTTGTCCGATGGCAGAAATAGCCCAAGGGAGGCACCGGCTGTAACATACAAGTAAAACATATTGGTACGTTTTGAAATGTCCTTATACTCCATTCCAGACATTATAGGATTCAAGGCTCGGAGCCGGTTTATTCTTCATACAAAAAATACCGGTATGATTACGTTCTTTTTCGTTCTTTGGTTTATTATTTCATTTTTAATGGGACTATCTAATAATGCGAAGTTGTTGCCTAAACATATGATCCAGTCCTACGTAAAGAGTATAAAATAATTAAAAATATTGGCCTATTTTGGGATTTAAAAATAAACCGGTTCCGAGCCCTGATAGGATTAGACAGAATGAAAATTGTTTTTTAAAGTGCAATTTAGGATATCATTTAATGCGTAATATTTCTCAATTATACGCACCTAACCTAGTTTTAAGTAAAATATCCAAGAAAAAAATATTTTCTCTGAATTTATTTACCAATCATTTTAGCGACTTTCACACCAGAATTTGTAAATAATAGAATATTCACAACAAATGAACAAAGTTTCCATATTATAAAACGTCTGAAGAGGCAGAGGTCGACAACGCTCGATGTCAGGTGTAATTTTACTGTCAATTTGTCACTGTCTATAAATTAGTCGTATTTGTTCACGTTGTATCAAAATCGAAGTTGATTGCTTGGTCAACTTTAAAAGAAAGGTTTAGGATCTCTGATTCTGCGATCCGCATGAGTTGCGTTCTCGACTTCTCGCACGCGAGTCCATACTTGAATTGAAGTCGCGCTAGATGACAAGAACGCAACTTATGCTAGCAGGTCTGGAATGAAGTATAGTAGAAAATGACATTTTACGACGCTTTTTATATCAGAGTTGCACTAGAGTTGAGGTAATTAACACAGCAACATGCCAATGCAAAACAATTTTATCTTTGCGTACTTATAGCAAGTTCAATAGCTAAAAAGTTTCTTCAATTTATTAATTTCCTTCTATATCGTACACTTCAATCACATTCACTAATTAATTAATTTACTGTTTTTGAAATCACTACTCCACGTACTGTAGCCATGTGTGTTCAACCATACAACTCTTTACTCTTGCCGATATCTGTACTTAGTTGCATAATCACACCTTCTATAATTTAATGCAACATCATATTGCCAATGTAACACAATGTTTAAAGCCTAGAGCTAGTTTTTATCGAATATAATAGTCGAACTAACCTATTGGCTCACTCCCCTTTGCCTCGCCTGGCTCGCCTATACAACGAGCATGCTAATAATGTCCCTTCTTTGGATGTGTTTCACGACAGTGAAGCCTCATTTAAAAACAAATTATTATCTGTTGACAACCTCAGCTAGCTCGGCTAACTTAGTTACTTCTGTGTGGAAATTTTATTGTTAGTATTAAGTAGGTATTTTGTTAATTAATATCATATTTATATTTATATTAAGCTCTTATTCTGAATCTTAACTTAAATAATGCATGCTGTGATTGCCTTTAAGTGGGGGATCAATTATAAATGTGCTCTTTTAGTATGTAAATTATAGTATGTGAATTGTATCTTCTGTTGGTGATCCTAATAAACAAATAAACAAATAAATAAACAAATAAAAAAATATACATTTGCGATGGCAGCATGGTTCCATTTTTAACACTTGTCGCTATACCCGTCACTTTCGCGCTTACATACTTGTTAGAACGTGACAGCCATGGTGACAGATGATAAACAGCCGACCATCTTAGCCCTATTGGTTTCTACAATAATCATATTTTAGTAGCTAATAAGTTATAATGTACTTACCGAATAAGAACACTGCTAAATATAAAAAGAAGTTGCTACAATTATTCATCAGTTGTCCTCCAATGATGTTGAAGAAAATAAACGATATTCCACGACCGAACATCATTGATAGCCCGACAACCATAGCTCTGTAAACAAAAACAGAAGATTTGTCATAATTTCATCCAATAATAGATTTTTTTGGCGTAGAATTATGGTGATGATGATAAAAACTTAACTATACTTTCTTCCTCGGGCTTCAAACCAATCTTCGTAACAATCTTCTTCTAAATCGGTTCAGCAGTTTAAGGTGATGTACGGATTCAGACTGCACCAGCTTTACTGCTGTAGTACAGTGCATTGCCACGCTGAATAGCCAAACATATTTGTCGGACGAGATAAGAGCCAGCCCGGGGATCGCAGCCCCTGTCTCAACATTTCAACAACACTAAGACAGTGTATTTGGAGCAATATTTTTAAATATTACAAGTCATTAGTCTCTGTCTTTAATAATCATCTCTTTAAAAGTTAAAATCAATGCAATTTCTGTTAAAACTCCACAATTTGTTCAATAACCCAAGAGATCTTTACGATCTGGACGCGTTCCAGTTTGTTTTTCAGCTTTGATAAAAGCGACAAACATGTCGAAACAAGTATGTTATTCACCTCATATACGTAGGGAACAGTTCAACAGCGTAGCTGGTGGTGATGCCCATGCAGACCACATTGCACATCATGCCGACGAACGCCACGACGCCCCATTCGATGGGCACGAAGTCGATGATCGCGGCGAGCGTAGTCGCGAGCAAGTGGAAGCCGATGTAGGTCCATTTCTAAGAAAAAAACTAAGTAGGTACATGTTTTTTTTTTTGTAAATCGACATGAAATCTCTAACAATTATAATTTTGTTTTGCATTCATGTCAATTTTTTTTTAACTTCACTGAGTTGGGTGTGAGCTGCGACTACTGCGTAGGTACCAGCAGCAGTTTAAGGAATCAAAAGGACATCTAAATAGGTAGCGAGCGCGAGGCGCTAGCGAGACTTACGATAACTAAATGGCATAATTTAAATATTATACTGAGGTGAGTGTATGTTCGATTTGGCCTACAAGACAGGTGTCGACTGCCGACATTTTTCACAATTAACAACTGTATACCCTTCTACTCTACTAAAGCTTCCTAGCCTAGTTGGTAGTGACTCAGCTTACGAAGCATGAGTACCGGGTTCAAAAACTGGTAAGGGCATTTATTTGTGTGTATTATCACAGATTCTTTGTTCAAAGTTATGAATGTTTTGTATGCATATAAGTGTAAATATCATATTATACATATCGTCATCCAGTACCTACAATACAAGCCTTACTTAAGCTTACTGTAGAAATAGGAAGATTTCTGTAAATCTGTCCAGAGTTTATTTACTTATCAAAACAATAATAAGGAATTTCAAGTAAATTTAGTAGAATCTTCTAAGGTGTTTAAAGTAATTTTGTGAAGTAATTATATGCCACTGCCAGATTGCGACACGAAAATACAAAACCGAAAAATAAAATTACCTTTCCGATGTACTTCACGATGAAAACACTGATGATAGAGACGACGGTGATTGTGCACGCGAAGCCGGTGATGGCGGCGAACGTGAATGGAACTATGGTGTCATCGCAAACCAAATCCTGCAAAGTTGTTGAAGCCAAATGAACGAACATTGGATACTGAATATACATCCCCGCACACAAAAGTTTTTTGCAGAAATCGCGAAGCGTCTGGTTGACATAACTGGTGACCGAAGAGGTGGCGGCTTCCTCGCACAACGTATTAGTATTGCGATTCAACGAGGAAATGCCGCCAGCATCCTTGGTACAATGCTTCAAGGGCCTAGAGGTTCCGAGAGAAAATTCACTGGTCACTTAAAAAAATACCCAAATTTGTATAGGCATGCTTATTTGAAAAGTTCTCGCGATTTTTCCAGAACCTCATCATTAGATTATGGACTGGTGCCAGCATGACCAGCTTTAAAGTACTCTACCAGATAAAAAATCAAATAGATTTTTACCAGGAATATGAAAAATACATATAAAAAGCAAAAAATAGTGAAAGATGCGACCAACAGAAAGAAAATCCTAATTACTATTTAGTAACCTATTCTAAAATAGTTATAAAACCTGACTCCCAATTTCTCATATGAACTTACTTAAAACAAGTAAATGTACACTTACTGCCTCAGTAACTGTAGTCTCGTTCCCTGAGTAAGTTTGAACGTTAAACATATCGCAGAAACTCATCCCGGGCTCCCCCAAGTTCTTATAGTTGTTGAATATATACGGCATCCACACGGAGAACGGAGGACATCTGGAAGTTCATGTTGAAGGGTTCTTTATAATTATATTATCGTCATGTTATGTAGAATATATTTTTTCTGATGTAAAGGATGACTCCGAGGCTGGGCCGGGGCGTCCGGTATTTCGTTTTCTATGACCGGTAATCAGTTATCACGTGATCAATTCTATATCTATAGGGAACGAAGTCTCGGACGCCCCGTAGCGGCCCCGGGCTGGTCTAACGTGAGTCATCCTTTGAGGCGGCTTGTATGGTCAAAACATTGAACTCAGAAAACATGAAGACGTAAACTAGTTTGTAAACATAATAGTAATTGTACATTATAACACAAATTTTCTATCTGTCACTCACTTATTAAACGATAGGTTTTTTTTTAATTACATCATTTACATATTACTTGAATGTCAATTGTACGTTTCAATTGGCTTCCAGGTTAGGGCAGGATTGTCCACTCACATGCAATATGTAGGTACACTTATTCCAAAAATAAGCAGCGTATTCTTGAGGTGCTTCTTATTGAACAATGGCGTCGTTTGATTCCATACTGATTGGAAAAAGTTCGAGCTTTCCGTTTTGTTTTCGTCTTCATTTAGAACGACTTGCTTTACCTAAAAAAAATGTGACTGATATAAAATTTACGTCAGTTAAATAAATAACACATAAAATAATTAATGTTTGTCATGTTATCTTTAATTATGATCATTTCTTTGTTTTTAACTGCACACGAAAAACTATTCTTAAAGCTATTGAATCTGATGGTTGACTTTTAGGCAAATGAAATGAATAGTGGGTTTTATTAGTTTGGAATAGGGAGTCAGAAATGATTATTTACCAAAAGATTTATTATTCACCTATACAGCTAAAGTGGTGTGAAATTATGCATGAACAGTCAATTTATAACAGGATTTTTAAGTCTATCAATATATATTATTTACTTGGTTTTATAAGATGAAAAACTATATACTTACGCTGAATTCATCTTTGTTTCGCCCACTGTTCACAGCAAACATCTGCTTCAATATTTCCAGGCCCTTGTCATGGTCGCCTTTTGAAACGTAGAACTTAGGGCTCTCCAGAATATAACATTTTAGAAGGAAATAGTTGAGGATACTGAGGAGAGCAATGACTTGGTTCAGCAGACGCCACGGCCGGTATAAGAAGTCGAGGAACGGTATGTAGAAGGCGAAACTGAGTTGAAGTGTTGGGTATGCTACCGCTGAAACAATAAGAAATATTTTCGCTCGCTTTTATCAGCTCAAAAAGGATCTCTTTATTCGTCTCTTTCGACTACTTTTCTAGGAATTTCCCAAATAAAATGCCTTTTAAACCTAGAAGCGCTTGAGTTTGCTTATATTAAGGTTTTGGCAAAAAAATCTATTTTAGTATGTACAAGCTGAATAATATTCAGCTTGTACATACTAAAATAGATTTTTTTAGGAGGTGGCTATATAAACTCTGTGATGAAACCACGCAACCTCATTTGTGGCAAGAAAAATATAATATATTTTTCTTGCCACAGGCAAGAATACTCATCGAGACAATTCTAAAAACCCCAAATAAATGAGGTTGCGTGGTTTCATCACAGAGTTTATATAGCCACCTCCTGTCCTGTCTCCATCATCAGCTCGATAGTACCATAATATTCAACTGTCACTCTTGATAAAATAAGATCTGAGGCAACAGTTAACGTATTGTAATATAGCTGCGTGGGCCAATAATTTGGAAGAAATTACCGGTTAGCAAGTAAAGGACGAGAATTACCAGTTAGTAGGTAGGTAACTAATGGACGAAAATTTGCTACTTTTTTTACTTTACTATAACTAAACGAATTTTTATCGTAGAAAGAGTTAAAACTTACCACAGATAATAGCTTGGCTGGACATAATGCCCGTTGTGGCGTAAAGGAGGAACCGCGCTCTGTGGGTCTGCAGCGTGCTCTCTCCAAGCAGAGAAAATATAACGGCATTCGTGCCGCATGCACTAAAATAATAACATAATTAATTTAAATCGAAATAAGTTTCTTAACAAATACAATAATTTATTTTAATTTTATATAATATAATTTTCTTTTAACAAGCGATTAATATTATTTATCAAGACAATTTGAACAAACTTAGTGGTTCAGGGTGCTCTCGACCTGGCCTTTTTAGGGTTCCGTAGCCAAATGGCATAAAACGGAACCCTTATAGTTTCGCCATGTCCGTCTGTCTGTCTGTCTGTCTGTCTGTCTGTCTGTCTGTCCGAGGCTTTGCTCCGTGGTCGTTAGTGCTAGAAAGCTGAAATTTGGCATGGATATATAAATCAATAAAGCCGACAAAGTCGTACAATAAAATCTAAAAATTTAATTTTTTTTAGGGTACCTCCCCTACACGTAAAGTGGGGGTGAAATTTTTTTTTCGCTACAACCCTAGAGTGTGGGGTATCGTTGGAAAGGTCTTTCAAAACTAATAGGGGTTTTCAAGAAACATTTTTTGATAAAGTGAATATATTCGGAGATAATCGCTCCGAAAGAAAAAAAAAATGTGTCCCCCCCCCTCTAGCTTTTGAACCATAGGTCCAAAAAATATGAAAAAAATCGTGAAAGTAGAGCTTAAGAAAGACATTAAATGAAAACTATAGCGGACATGATCAGTTTAGTTGTTTTTGAGTTATCGCAAAAAGTTTTCCCTTTATAGTAAAAAGACTTATTTTAATTAGGTACTGATTATGCAAATTTGCCTATTTGTTTAACTCAGGTGAAAGGTACCGTTTCATCCCTTGGTTAACAATTTACTATACTTTAAGCTCCAGTTTAGCTTATTGTGACGGAAGAGTAACTACGGAACCCTACACTGAGCGTGGCCCGACATGCTCTTGGCCGGTTATTTCAGGATGTCTCCGATTTGGGCTGAGAAAGTCCAAATTAAAATGAGATGTATGAAAAAATATTAAAAAGCGATGCAACTTACAATATAGCAGAAAACAGTTTAGCTACCATCAGAAATATCCAATGATTAGCAAAACTACATAAGAAGGCAAAAACAGCTGTGCCGATTATAGTAATATGGAGGGTGTAGAGGCGACCTCTGGTGTCGGCGAGGTAGCCCCAGAAGTGAGCACTCGCTATTACACCTGCAACAAAATATTTACCACTATTATCAGAGGGCCTACCGCGAAAACCGAAATTCGCAAACTGCGGGGATCTTTCTCTTTTACTCCAATGAAGGCGTAATTAGAGTGACAGAGAAAGGTGCCCGCAATTGGCGAACTTTGATTTTCGCGGTTAAGGCCCTGATGCGCGCTAATTAGCAAGACAATCCTCGAGGTCGCATCAAAACCATAACAAATGATTAAATTACAATCAACCACTTGTTGTTAGTTTCAAAAAGTAATTTTATTGAAATATATTTACTTCTTTGTGCTTTTTAAACCCAAAGCATCTCTAAAAAGGGTAATAAAAAGGGCAAAAAGCATTTTCAGCCCATTTTGAAAATACAACTGCATGGATGTTTGTTTTACCTTGGACACATAATTTAGAATAACCCCGGTTGGGTTGGTAGAGAATGCCTTATGACATTGAGTTCGCCATTTGTATCTTCATGTATTGTGCAATAAAGATCAAATAAATAAATAAATTTCAGGTAAAATAATTTAACCTAACCACTTCTAACATAATTTTCAGTACATATCAATCAAATATTATTAATAAGTGGATCAAATATTATCCAGTACTGGATCAAACTACGCGTCAAAAGTATTTTTACAGCTTAAGGGGCTCCCCGCGGTTTTCATCGATTTTTGACTAGTTTTGAGTTACTCCTAAATTTGCACTAAACATAAAATTATAAGACAAACGGCTAGGGGTTTTACAATCTTTTATCTCCATTCTGGTCTGCCGGATTTTGAAATAAATGAACACTATTTTCTTTATATATTTTTTAAACATTGTCTAAAAAAGCACTTTTTTCGTTACTAGATTGCTGTGAAGGATTTTACATGTACGAAATCTACACATTTGAGTTCGTCTTTGACGTCTCTAAAAACTGGTCAGAGGTTTTAATTATAAACTAATTAACATAAAAGTTATGGCCAATACACCAGTTTTATGGTCAAATTTTTTTTTAACTTTGATGCTAAATATCTCGAAGACAGTGAATTTTGAAGTAAATATGGTATACTATATTGCTTCCAGCCATCGCTGTTAATATGATAAGCTACAAAAAAATTAGAAAACTAAGGGAGATCGAAGGTCATTGGCGTTAGGGACCCCCTTAACAAAAAGAGATATAAATAGAATAATTCTTAGCCTGATTAAACTGTATCAAATATTTCTGAACTCGAATAGTAAAAATGTATCTCTAATTATAAAATACTCGTTATTCTCGGATAGCAGATACATTTGGTACATTGTCTTATCGTCTAATTTTGATGCTGTAAAAGTACATAGTGTATACAATAATTACCCAAGATAGGCACGGAGCCGATTATTCCTTTCTCAAACACGCCGAGCTCCAAGTCGCATTGGCTCGATGCTACGATGATACCAACGCTAAAAACCTCTGCAATAGCGGCCAGCAATGAGTAAATGCTGAGAATCAACAATCTGTAGTTGTACTTGCCGAAGCCTGTAAAGTATAAAGTGAATAAGCAACCTTAGTTTAGGTTTCTTAGGCCAGTTGCACCATCCAGATTCAGCGCCTTACTCTGAGATAATCGTTAACACAGGGTTCAACTGCATTGGTAGCTCCGGGTTTAACCGGTTAACCCCGAGTTAGTGGCTAACACTGGACGTCGCAAGTGGTTAATTACGGCAGTAGTTAACTCTTGTATAGTTATGAAAGTAAAAGAGTACAGTCGCAGAGTATAAAAGCTTGTATATTTTTTTTGTTAGAGATCGCTTTTTTTACATAATAGATCTATATAGAGGTATTACTATTCATTACTAACTTAAATCTAAAATAGGCCCTTGAGGCATTGTAATATGGATGCTGCATGGCGGCATTTCCTCGTATCGCAATGCTGATGTGTAGTGCGAGGAAGCCGCCAGCTCTTCGGTCACCAGTTACGTTAACCAGACGTTTCACGATTTCTGAAAAAAACTTGTGCTCGCTGGGACCCCATGGACCTAGAGTTTCAACGCCATATGGTACAAAATGTATCTATGCGGATAGCATCCCACACTAACATCCGTCCCAAGCTTCAAGGAACCAACCCCATCAGGCCTCTTACCATCATCTCTGATAATGCCAGTCGGCTCAAGAAGAGCAGGCACATCGATGGTGGCAAGAGACCGACGAATTACGCCATTGAGCGACGCATGTCTTGAAAAACGGCCTGCACTGGTTTGATAAGATAATTCATGGTGCCCCAGTCGGCCCACTTCCGTGCCACAAGAGCATATATTATGTGTGGCGTGCACACCGAAATATCGAGTCGCAAACCAGTCGCTTTTTTTAACAACACCCTATTTATCAATCATGTTAGCCAATACAAAGAAGAATATTTATTACGAAAAGGTTGGTGAAATCTGAAATAGATAGTAACATATGTGACTTTAAAAGTTTTGACAATGACATATCTGTCGTAGTTTTTATGGTCTTGAATTATAAATCTGAGTTTAAACGAAGCGTAAAAATCAGAACTCTAAAAAAGCGAAATATACTGCATATTTTTGTTAAAAATAATCAAAATGTGAATCTTACATAATGAGTGTCTTTACTTGAAACGAAAATCAAAGGAGTAATCATGATATTTAATAAAGTTTAATAACCTAAGTGCTACCTATCATAGTGAAGTATATATTAATAAGTTAGTAATTACTTTATTATTTATCATAAAAGCAATTTCATGAAAGGAGAAGTCGGGACACCTTGGACGCATTCTATCCGAAAATGCCAAAGACAGGGTCGAGTTGAGAAAACGAGGAGATGCCTTCCGTTTAAGGTCTGTCCACAGGTTAGTATTACGTTGTGTATTTACAGTGTCTATTTTTGATACGACCACATGACATATTCTAAGGGCAGTTAGTATAGGTCCGAAGGAATTAATTGCAATGTATTATTACTTTGATTATATTAAAAACTTCACACTTGCTAACGCGACGTCCACTAGTGCCTACGCCAAATCTAGGGATTAATTGTCAAGCGGACCCCAGGCTCCCATGAGCCGTGGCAATATGTCGGGACAACGCAAGGAAGAATAGACTTGCTGACGCGACGTCACACCTGTCACAAGTACGCAACACATTTCCGCTCGAAAAAAACAAAAATTAATTGCACTCTGTTAGGACTAATATAAAAATTCCTCTTTATTTCGTTTCATAGCAAAAAAACCTACGCCTCGTTTAATTTTGCGATTGTATTAAAAATATACGCTGTGTAAAGAAATGGGTGGTACCCAATGTAGCTTCATCATATGATATGCGTACATACAATATATGCATAACTGCATAGTCACAGGTATCATATTTATGAAATCATTTCACATTTCATTCCATCAAAAATTACCTCAATAAGGCCCGTTCTCACACAAATGTTACGTAAATAAATAAACATTACGAACAAAGATGTTTAAACGGTTTTATCAGAAACAGATGATTCGTTATCAAGTTTACACTGGTATAGGCCTTGACATTTTATTGTGGAATATTTAGCTTCCTACTTAGATTTGTTTAAGTACTTATAGCGTTTACAGTTACGCAAATGGTAGGCGCGGAGGAGGGCGGAGCGGTGCCACGCCGCTACGTGAGTTCTGCGCCTTCTGTGGGATTTTTAAAGTGACAATCGCCGCCGCATTAATCGCGATTTTAACATTAATTCCGTCACTTATTTTATTAAGATACAGCGACGGCAACAAAGACGCTGCAACAGCAATGCAGCTGCAGCTGACATTCGATACGTCACTTTTATTGTTTCACTTACGGAAGGTACCAATGTACCAAAAAGTGTCACCAAAAAACTTTATATAGGTGGCGTTACAATACCTAGAGAACTTGAACAAAATAATCAAATCATAGACAGCGCAATTCACTCCGTCAATAGCGCCTAGGTTCTTAGCTACTCTAGCGCTACTCTGGAGTGATTTGGAACTATTATTTATAGCTGACAGCTGGACACTTTTGCAACAGTTCTACTATAAGAGATGCCATTCCTCTTAATTCCACACTCCATAGTTTCACTTTAGACCGAGTGGTCATTTCAGAGGGGACTAAAAGTGACGTTCGGATTCCGAGCTCAGCTGCACTACGACGGCAGTATTGCAGCACGATATTGTCGACTGTATTATTGCCACAAACGTCAAAAATCTGCGACATCATTTTTGATATTTGAGGCAGTACTGTAGTGATATTACCAAAGGATATGACAAGCAAAATTGTAAACAGAAGTATATTTTCAAAGTAATTCAGATAAAATGTAAAAACCAACGCGACGGTCATTTCTTCCGTCGCAAGTTCCATCCGTCGCGTCATATTTTTTGTCCTCTTCTTATTTTCTAGCTTTACGGCGTCCTCTCTTCAATAACTAGTGAGTGGTGACAGACTACAAGTCGTATCGAAGTCGGAGTTTTAGTCTGGTGTTTAGAAGCAACATAAGATTTTGGAAAAAAATACCAGACAAGTGTGAGTCGGACTCGCCCACCGAAGGTTCCGTACATTTTAGTATTTGTTGTTATAGCAGAATGTATTAACAGAAATACATCATCTGTGAAAATTTCAACTGCCTAGCTATCACGGTTCATGAGATATAGCCTGGTGACAGACGGACGGACGGACGGACGGACGGACGGACGGGCGGACGGACGGACATCGGAGGCTTAGTAATAGGGTCCCGTTTTACCATTTGGGTACGGAACCCTAACACACTGTGCGCCACTTTTCTTATTTGGTTGATCTGGATTGGTCCACTCACTACCATCCTCTCTTTCTTGGACTAAACATCGTCGCTCAATAGCTAAAGACCTTGAGTAGACAGACTTATGTTCCATAATATTTCTTTAAATTCTTCAGAACTCATTACTCTCAATAATAATAAAAACGCTGGATATGGATTCACCACTTGCGCCATCCAGGGTTAGCCACTAACTCGAGGTTAACCGGTTAAACCCGGAGTTACCAGTACAATTTAATCCTGTGTTAACAGTTAACTCCGAGTTACTGGATAACCCTCGATGGTGCAAGTGACCCTCAATAATGTACATATGTGTATGCGATTGTGCCTCGTTTAGGGGAGGGAGGCCTAAAACGGGAATGCGAAAGGAGAAGGTCTGAAAATTGTAGTTTATATTTGGTTTTTCATACGGATTTAATTCCATTCAGTAAAATAATGATGTAACTTAAGTATAAGACAAACAGACTGTAATTTTTGTACCTTATCGTGATTTAGATTTATTAAAACATATTGCCCTAATCCCTAGCCTAAAGCAAGTAATCACTCCAAACGTGCAGAATTTACCACAAAACTATTTATACTTCACTTTTGTTTGCATTTGTTCTAATAATATATACATTTATTAAAAAATATTTATATTTATTAAAATAATAATCTTATACCTATATTATTATTTTGTAGCAAGGGTATTTCCAAAGAAATCCACAATAATGTCTCGATCAAGAATATATTTCCGTTTTTTTTTGCATGATGCGATAAGCTGGTATAACAAAATTAAGTATATAATTGTATCTCAGCAGAACAAGTAGTTACCCGTTTCGTCCTAGAGCAAGTTTTTTTGTGAAAATACTAAATAATAAAATCATGAATGCCCGTTAAGAACAACGCCCGAACTGTTATAGGCTTTTGGGGTTAAATAGTAACAATATCATGGTATTATCAAGATATACTAGTTATCGAAATATTCGATGACAGATTCCTTTTGTAATTTTAACAAACTCATCGATTTATTTATTTTTCATCTAGATTCTAGTTAAATTATATCATTACTTTACTCTGGTGATCGATCAGACTTACAAAAACTCAGAAGTGTTCTAATAATCATTACATATCCATTCTTTGACATTCGCACTTAATTTCACAATAAAACAGCGCTTTAGCCGGGGTACCCGTTTTAGGCTCCGTTCCCCTACTATAAATAATCGCTTACAATCGTGTGTAAGTAATAAAATCAACTTTATTCATTACCTGTTAAAACTAAAGCGTCTTCAAACTCGATATCTTCATTAATCTTCAAGTTTCGTATTTTACTAATTTGTATTTCATCTATATTACTTCCACGAGGATTCGCAGTTATGTTATTTATATTTTGTGACATTTTGAATAAATTATATACATTTAGAGTAGAATTGCACCACAAGTTATCTATACGACGTCTACTTCGTCATTAACAAACATGACATTAAAGACGTCTACTTAAAAATATCTACTGTTACGTATGAAAGTAAATAGTAATGTACTGCTATCAATATATATAGTTAATATTACAATTATCTTTATACCAGACTGAGTGTATGGGAAAATGAATATATTAATCGCAAAATGTAGAGCTCTTAATTACTTATATGTTATGTTCACATAGTATAATAATAACCAGACATAGGAATCCGTGGGGCAAAATTGTTTGACAAGTAGGGAGTTCCTGTATCGATAAACTCAACTATCGATGCTAGTTCTATATACTAGTGACCACTTAAGGGTTTATTGTAAAAATATGTTTTTATTAATACTAAAAAATAGTCAAATATTAACTCAATGTACTCTTCGTTTTGAAGACAAGACAATTTTATAATTTTACTCATCCCAATTTTTTTCTTCGTGTATATCCCATTTACTATTTTTAAAGTAAACGACCAGAATTTGTTCCATATTCTCGGGCATTAAGCGTCTCCGTCTTGGCTGATAAATCCATTTCAGGTGGCTACATGATTTTTCAATTTCTGTGGAGGTTATAGGGGCATCAAGTATATTTTCAAACTGCTCTCAGCTTTACTCTAACTAAAATTGATATATTTCCAAAATAGAATTATAACTGGTTGAAATTTATTTACAATAACAATATACATAATGGATATATACAGATGATTAATATAACTAGCTCATATCTAAAATAGGCCCTCGAGGCATTGTACCAATGATGCTGGCGGCATTTCCTCGTTGTATCGCAATATTGATACATTGTGCGAGGAAGCCGCCAGCTCTTCGGTCACCAGTTACGTCAATCAGACGTTTCGCGATTTCTCCAAAAAATTTGTGCGTGCTGGGGCCCCATGGACCTAGAGTTTCAATAACTTAGATGCAGCTCGAAATGTTAAAACGGTGTATTCCTGTATATTTTGCTGATTGCACTTGCAATCAACCAGCAAAGCTGGTATCAATAAAATAATATTAGGTCATTTTGTACTGAATAACTAAATATTCTTGCCTAGTTTCCAATGGAGGGAATTGGCCTAGCCAAAACCAATAACGCCAGTTACTGTGGCGAGTGCCCGCCGTTTGAGCTTAATTTAATTTGTCGGCGAACGAGGCTGGGCTCGTGTAACTGAAAACACAATATCATTCCAATTACACTTACAATGTTAGTATTTGCATGAAATGACGTGTCTAATGAATATTCTTTCAGCAAAATCATAGTTAAAAAAACTGTTCTGGAGCAATAGCCATGTACAGGGTGGGAAAATAAAAAGTATACATTTCTTTTTAATATTTAACAATTTAAGTTCAAAGATTATTAAGTATTGTTTAAAAAATATATTAATCAGGGTTGGCAAATACATGCGGAACATAATGTTTGACATAAGTCCACATCTAACAGCAGGAAAATGTGTGCCCTTATCATCGCAATTTTCAGAATATTTTCGGCGTTATCTTAGTATTTTTTTTGTCGGATAGTCGGTTTTATCTGTTTAAATTTCATCAGCGTGTTAGCATAGACACGTAATTTTAGATAGCCCCACAGAAATAAGTTAGGAGCTGCAAATTTGGGAGAATCTGGGTGCCAATCACTGTCACTTTTTCCCGAAATTAATCGAGCAAACAACGTGTTTTAAACAACACAAACATTTGAGAAAAAATTGCTTGCTGCAAGCTAGAGGTAGACATTTGGCAGAAATTATCTTCCGTATACAATTGCCAACCCTGAATAATATATCTATGAAAAAATATTTAATACATTTTGCACTTAAGAGGCTGTCAATACCTAAAGCGCGCACACTCTCTATTTGTATCGGAGTAAATGAGATAGGACTGTCGCATGTTACTGGGCCTGTGCAAGGGAATAATAAGAAAATTATTTACATAAAAAAAACGGATTATTAGTGTAATATTTTACTCATTAGCGGTTTAGATATAAATGTTTTGAAATTGTGATTTTAATTGCAGACCCATAAGTCAAAACAATAAAGACATAGAACCGTTTAATTGTGATTTTAAGACCAATCTTTGCAATTATTTTCTATCGAGCCGATTTCGTTCACTCATGTATCGAATACGACCACGGTCTTTGAAATATAATGAATATTAACTTATATTTTTCTTACTTTACTAAAACAAACAGTCTTTCTTAAAGTTTAAGTAACATCAATTTCAAGGACATTGGGTGTGGACAGTCCCTTAAGGCAAAATCAATAAATTTTCATCATAGCGGTTGTACTTGTTTAATATCATGATCATTATTATTTACCATCATAACTTTGCAAGTACGCTCAAAAGCAATCCGAACTAATCGTTTGTTTAAAAATTGATATTCGTAATAATCCAATTTAGGTATTACAAAAAAATATCATAAAATACTGTGTGTTTAAAGTGTAAGTATTTTAAAAAAAATAATAAAAATATTGTAATTTGATATTCACCAGATGAATTTTATGAGTAGGTATGTACCTCGCCAAATCCTGCGTCGTACCAGAGCTCTTTGTCATGTAAATCAACTACTCAGACCCTCAAGAGACTCCATTCAACGAGAAATTTTATAGATTCTTTAGTTCTGAATAGACAGTAATGCTTTGACGCATATAATATACTGTTACCTAGGTATAGGTAAAAACTTAGAAAGCTAACGCAAATTATAGTTTTATAAAGAGCTAATATTATGAAAAAAATCACATTGAAACTCTAGTATATAAATTATGCAAGGGCAGAATTCAAATAAAACCTTAACCCTTCTTTGCATGTTTTTTTTTTTATTTGTGAAATTAATCAGCGGCAGTAACACGATCATATTTTTATCACTTGCCTGTCACGTTCTAACAAGTATGTAAGTGCGAAAGTGACAGGCATATAAACAAGTGATAAAAATACCATCGTGCTACGAGCTGCAGGATAATGTTAGTTGACCTCTAAAATCAGGGAGAATAATAAAAATAGTTATTTGTTTTACAAGGGGGCAAAGTTGTTGTTTAACCGCTTGTGCTAATATTGATACCCGAGCAAGCGAAAGATTCCAAAATTGAACCACGAGCGTAGCGAGTGGTTCGAGAAGTGGAATCTTGAGCGTTGCGAGGGTTTCAAGGCACGAGGGTTAAACAAATTTTGCCTCCGACTGAAACACAACATTTTTCACCACACCAACGCGAGGAAAATACTAACTATGAAATACTTACCAAAAAATAAATCAAACCAAGTCAAATCAAAATAAACTTAATTACCAAATCATCATTTAAAAGTCAATTCTACCAGCTAACATAAGGAAACGACTCTAAATTTGCATCTGATTACTTTGCCCCACATGTGGATAAAATGCAACTTTCTCATTAGTTTTTAAACAGTCAAGAGGGCCTTTACCAGTTGGTGTGGTAAAAAAAAGTAATAAACAGAATATATATTTTTTTTAATATGATGAAATACATCATTATGCAAAATCAAGTCTAAAATAAATAATTCGCCATACTTTACGAGCGACGTCGTTGCATAATTATGTAAATTTCCGTCACATACTTTCGAGTTATATTAATGTTTGAATTTTGAAACATTATGCACAAAAAGTATAGTACATTGTGCAACGAGGGTGGGTAAGTGAAATTTTGGAAGCGAGGGTGGTAATTCCCAACAGCCGCGGCTGGAGGGAGTTAAAGACCCGAGTTTGCAATATCCTTAACCCCGGAGTTACACACAATGTTTTTCATCACACTTGCGAAAAAACTAAATTTTAAGCGAAATTATTGTTAAATACGGTGACATCAAATATTCGTCCACCATCTTGTCATTTTTGACAGGTTGGGCATCTAAGGCACAGACATATTTGGCATTCAGCCACGATTGAAAATTATATAAAAAAAAATTGAGCGGCTATTAAATTAATCAAATTAAATATTTTGATACATTAACAAAAATATTAAATGATAAACGTCGGTATATTAAAAGTGAAACTCATTTACATTACTTGGTTTGTATAGATTAATGATATAAACTTTGGACCCGGGTATGTCCTTAAACTACGTCCAAAAGAGAGGTATGGGCAATGTGAATGTCATCTCGCCTTGTGTGGTAGGGCACAGCACAGCAGATGTCATTCCAGATCTAGAGCAGAGCCCAACTGGGGAAGTACCTCCACCTTACAGAAAACCGCAGCCAAATAACACTTGACCCTACTCATAGTGTTGTGTTCCTGCCGGCGAGTAAGGTTGCCAGAGCTCAACGAGGGGGGTGGGGTTAGGGTCGGCAACGCGCATGTAACTCCTCTGGAGTTGCAGGTGTACATAGGCTACGGAGACTGCTTACCATCAGGCAGGCCGTATGCTTGTTTTCCACCGACGTAGTATAAAAAAAAAGCTATAGCTCCCTATTCACAATTCATTTCTCCCGCGGGATCAATAAAGGCATTTTTCCTTCAGTACATCTGCATGAAATAAGATCTTTTTCGAGCAAGTGTGATGAAAAGATAGTAACATACCTACCAGTACCCCTAGTGTAACTTTGATCGACATCATAACGTGACGAACGCGTTTGCGTTAAGTCTCATTTTGTATAGGATTTTGAGGTTCCAAAACGTCCCGCTTGGCGCGCTCTTCCTAAATCCAATACAAAATGAGACTAAACGCAAACGCGTACGTCAAGTTTCAAAATCGAATTTAGTTACACTAGGGGTACTGATACACGTTTATTAACCCGCGTAAATCTATATCTTTGCAGTATAATCCTCCAGAATACGAGTATATTAGCTTGAAAGTCAAACGTTTTCGTAATTATAGATCATGTCATTCACGAAGACTGTCTTGACTTGTATTGACATTCTATTAAAGGTTAGATTTGACAAATTTGCGCGTCATCGTGGATGACACGAACTATGTACAAAATACAAATAATAATTTATTGTTGTTTATTTATTCATTTATAAGCTTAACAGCTGCACTAAATCGCTTACAAACTAGCTACACAGTAGGATTTACAAAACCAAATACATTGAATTAATTATTTAAGTACAGAAATATTAAATATAAGATTATTAAATAAATTAAATTAATTACATGGAATAATAATTCATCATGATTATCATTAATTATTTATTTAAATCATCATAATGTAAGAAAATAAAAGTCAAACATTATTTGGTCAAATAATGCCAACTTTACAATAACACAATAATAATAGGTCATATTATATAAGGTAAAACTCGTACTCTTAACTAGTTACACGCGAGTAAGACACAGTCCTCTTGCTTTGGTTTCCTCTTCCAGACTCTTTTTTCTAGTTGTCTATTAAAGTCGTTTGATTCGTAGTTGGCCCCGAACGGCTTATCCTTTGTCTATCGTTAAGTAAAAACGCACGTGCGTACTATCTGCATAAAAAATGGTCCGGTCACTTTAGCCGGGTAATGAATTACAACTCATATGGAAATTGCAATAAGATTCAAAATGAACAAAAGGAAAAATAATTTTCGATTTCTTTTGTAGTCGCTCTACGGTTACTGAGTGCCGGCGAGTCGAAAGCTACAGAACCAGCCTAAAATGTGTCCTCGAGATGTGAAGCAAACAACACCTACATTGCTTTTGTTGAGCGTTGGACTAGCCCGCGCTCAAGTGCCAATTAGACGACCCTTTTTTTGCAGGTAGTGGCACGTGCCGTTTTACTTAACAATACAAATACAACAAATACAAATTCTTTATTAATTGCGCCAAGTTACATGTCAGGTACATTCTATATCAAATTTAAAATTAATTGAAATATTATTTGATTTTAATATACACATTGAAATACTGACTACAGAAATTATATCATAGGGAGTTCGTAGAACTCATTTACGGAATAAAATACATGATTAAGAAGCCACTTGCGTAATCTCGCTTTGAAGACTACCGCAGAAGTTGCATCTAGACAAAGAATAGACAAAGGATTAGCCGTTCGGGGCCAATACCACTCGTCTATCTCAGTGATAATTTTGAATAGCAAAAAGTAGCAGTACTGCCCCTGTTCTAAATACATACGCGTCTCATAGTAAGGGTCCTGAACACTCCATTTGGCGTCGAGTTTCCACGATACCTAGTATTTGCATGTCAAAGCTCCCACTGTGGCGGATTCCCGAGAAATGTCTCGGGAATATTATGAATATATAATAGCAATTTTAGACATCCCCAAGTTCATTGAAGGAATATGAAATATTGAAAACACTCGAGGACCCACTCAGGGTAAGTCTTTGAGGAAATTGATTCTCATGAATGAAAATTGTCAGTTTTCCTTTATTTTAGGCTCCATTTCATTTGTAAATATTTAATACGTAAGTTAATTAGAGACTGAGAATACTAAGAAGTCTTTAATTATTATTTCCTTTATTTATCTTTTTTCTCTCTTAGGCTAGGATTTTTACAATATGTATATAAAAGTAAAATATAAAAACACTTAGGCGGCCGGTACACTTGTAAGTTTTACTTACGTAAGTGAGGAAAAAGCTATTTGTTAGAATGAGATAATGATATTCATCTCTCACTCTATAGTATAGCTGTGTCCCTACTTACGTAAGTAAAACTTACAAGTATACCGGCCGCCTTAAAAAACAAGTGTGATGAAAAGATAGTAAAATACCTGATACACGTTTATTAACCCGCGTAAATCTATATCTTTGCAGTATAATCCTCCAGAATACGGGTATAATAGCTTGAAAGTCAAACGTTTTATTAACTAAATTATTGTATCTCCTTGGATTTCACGGGCCTATAAATCCCGGTCTTTTGATAGGCTTGCGTGGGGATATAGATCCAACACGTAGAGGCCCTTTGGAGAGCTTTAATGTTATGTAGAACGCCTGATGGAACCCGTTCACAGGCGTAACAATAGACACCCATGAACCGGTCGCAGCATGTATTGGGACTATTGTAGTAAAAGTGAACAGTATAACGGTCTATAAATAATAAATAAATAAATATTATAGGACATTATTACACAAATTGACTAAGTCCCACAGTAAGCTTAATAAGGCTTGTGTTGAGGGTACTTAGACAACGATATATATAATATATAAATATTTATAAATACTTAAATACATAGAAAACACCCATGACTCAGGAACAAATATCCATGCTCATCACACGAATAAATGCCCTTACCAGGATTTGAACCCGGGACCATCGGCTTCGTAGGCAGGGTCACTACCCACTCGGCCAAACTGGTCGTCTATGGATTGAAGTTTGGGAGGACAATGAGACTGGGTTATTGCAAAGACGTCCGGACACCTGCCATAACAATGTTTTCACTATTAACTAAATTATTATTATTTAAATTTTATTGCACATAAAAAAGAGTACAACAGGCGGACTTAATGCCAATAAAGGCATCATTATCTCATTATTCAGGACTATATATTACGAAGGCGAAGCAAGTCGAAACTGTATTTGTATATTTTTATATGCGTTGAATTAGCCGATGATTATGCTTTTTGAAAAATACCGACTTCAGAGAAAACATTATTTTTTAGGGTTCCGTACCTCAAAAGGAAAAAACGGAACCCTTATAGGATCACTTTGTGATCCGTCCGTCTATCTGTCTATCAAGACCGTTTATCTCGGGAACGCATGGAGGTATCGAGTTGTAATTTAAATCATTTACTCAGGTCTACAGCATTCATGCCGCAAAAACGTATATTTCGACATTCTCAAGGGAATGGAAATGTTCAGAGTACTTCTCGTTGGACTAGAACTCTGAAATTTGGCCAGTAATACGTTTTACACAACAAGAACAGTGTGGAGCGTAGACTAGTAGGGTTGCTGAAGAAAGAAGCCCGTCGATAGCACACGGGACGCTCGAAGACTCGAAGCTGGAACGCGCTGGCTGAAGACTGGAAACCTTTACCGCATACCGCCAAGTACCATTACCGGGTAGTGTTTTGGGAGATTAAAAACACAGTTGTTTATTAACCAATCAGCGCACGCTATTACATATTTAGGCAGTTTATACTTATCCTAGACATTAAAATTTGTAAAAGCTTATATCTAACAGAGTAAATTACACGTTAAGACAAATGAGACACGAAAATAATTTATAAAAATAAAATTTAAAAGCAGAACGTAAAACTAAAATTTATACATTGATTAACTTACGAGCTATATGCGACAAACAGTATAATGCAGCGGCTTACGTGAGTGAATAACTCGCGAATGCGACGCGGCGCGGCGCGGCCGCGTGTTATTCGCTCACATAAGCCGCTGCGGAAGGAAGGTTCGGTGTACACTGCTACAAGTACAGGGAAAAATCTGAAAACTAATTTGTAAAAAAACAGGTACCCTCGGTAGGCACTTGTCCCGTTTGTATCTAAATCTTCAATCCTTCTATACCTACTCTGAATCGCCTATTCTTCGCTCAATCGTTTCCTTCCTAAATAAGATTACACGGCAACTCCAGGAATCGATGCCGGCTCCACGTCTTGTCATCAGCAGCACCAAATATTTGAGCTCGATCCTAAGCAAACAAGCTTTGCGGGCTGTCGCGGAAGCCGTGCGACGTGTATATATGTAGTAAATATACCTCATCTTTTCATGCCTATCAGTATCTTCCTTTACGTAGAAGGGGTGTGATAAATGCAGTGAGCATTCACTGTTTTAGTTCACTCTTTTGTGGCCCACTGTTAGCATCGAGACACAAACTTCTTAAAGTGTAGGTTCGGAGAGCGGAGTGTTTTGAAAAGTCGTAGCGCTAATAAACAATCTTGAGGCCTCCCTCTTGGATTCTCGAAAAATCGAGGTACTCTATGGATTCGAATCCTGAGATAGCTTCTAAAAATCAGCAATATCATGTTTGAGGGAACTTATTGATTACTTTTTTATTTATTTAAAAGTACAGAAAATTTAAATTCAAAAACATGATGTCCGCGCTCCCTTACTACACCAATATTGTATTACTGCCGATTGCATATTACTGCCCGAATTGGTAACATTTGCGGCAGCAATACAGTCGACAGCCATGTCACGCAGTATTACTGTATCAGTAATACTGGCAGAGTCTGGATCCGAATGGTACCTTAACTGTTGTGGTAAGTTTTCTTTGAGAGTACGGTCGTGTCTGAAAATATCGATACGTAAGTGCCAAAAATATGTATACACGACCTTATTCCCCATATATTAAGGTAGTGTATACAAATTTTTGGCGCATTTTTCGTATCGATATTTTCAGACGTGACTGTACGTCACTGTAGCAAACGAGTCCATTAGATAGTAAGCATTCGCCATAGCCTACCAGTACAAGTATTATAGTTTCTCGAGAAAATCTCGTCAGAGTAAATTAATTTTGTGTATATTTGCCTAGAAGTTGGCATTAAAAAATACAACAGTTGTATTATATATGAATATTCATTAGATGACTGCTAAGCAGTTCTGTAATGGTCCTATAAATAGACAAGCGCCGGTTCGCTCCACGTGCAGCTTCTAATGAAGTTCGTTTAAATGTCACTGGCATTCATTTCTAGAGCATATCGAGTCACCTAGCGAGTAGATTAGTAAAACAAACATTCTAGAATTTTCGCGACTGGGCGCATTGCGCGCTTAGCGCCTAGCTAGCTTAACATGTATCGAAGTAAACAAACCTGTTTGGTTTTTTTCGGCGACGTCCGCATAGAATGCAGGCCACTAGCTACGCTCTCTAGAGCCAGGCTCCAGGCTAGGCTCTAGAGACAGGCGGCTTAGCATCTAGATACTATGCCGCCTGTCTATGCGGACATAGCCATAGAACTGCTGGAGAATAAAAAATATATTTATAACAGTAATTTAGGTACAATTTTGCTCGAATCACCAAATGGGCAAAACTAGATTTTTTTATTTATTTCAAAAAATACTTATGGACAAATAGAGACTGGAGATAGTTTGTTGGCAAAAAGTGCGCTCTCATTTATTCTTATTACTTTCAAAATTAAAAAAATATATATTTTCTCCAAGTAGGCCTCAAGGGCTCTTTGACAAGTCAATAATACAACATTTATAGTAACATCATATAGTGAAATGGAAAGTACATAACAACATTTATAAATACAACAGCCAAAACCTACTTTATGCGTATACTGAAAGAGTACAAAACATACTATACTCGTATTTAAATTACTACGCGAGTGAGCCGTCATACATATGAAATTGATGAAAAAAAGTTACGCACATTGCTTTGTTATCTTTCTCTCATAATAATTAAGGTCAATATGGTCACAGATCAGATATATATGGTCAAGACATATACATATTTGGGTGGGAAGCCCGTTATAAGGAGAGAACTCTCGTATTCGTATTTTAGTATACGTACTTCGCTCAGACATTACAGAAAAGAAGACCTTCGCTCCTTTTGCTCTACGTTACGTTAAGTTGAGTATGTGTACGAGTACAAACGCAAGAGTTAAAAGCGACAAAAGATCTTCGGTCTTACCTGATAGACGGTCTTCTCCAACATTGATCTTAGAGTTACTTTGGTATCGTATACAATAATACTTATAAGCCACTTCTCACGACTTATACGTTCCTTAACGTTAAAGTAAGTGTATTTTAGATCACATTAGCCTCTCAAACATACTCCAAAGGTTATTTTCTTCAAGAGCACTTATTTTTATATCGCCTACGACAGCGTATAAGTTACAAGTGAGAAGGAGAACAAATTGCGCCCTTACTGCGATGCTGTTCCCAACTGCCAACGTAACAGAGGCCAGTGAGAAAGGGTAACAACAGTCGCTAATGGGTCTGCTGGACCCAGGACCTTTATTATTAACGTTGCTCGTTAGGTACATGACGATGTCGTTTTTAGTACCTTCAAGTGAAAGTTGGCCGCGTCGATTCGTTATTTTTGTCTGTCAGGGCGTCACACTCACGAGCAACGAACGTCTGAAGTCTCTATGGGTCGGTTAGACCCGGTAGCGACCGTTAACGTTTGTAAAATTTTCTTACTTCTGGGTCCACTGGACCCATGTGTGACTAGTATTTACATGATCTGAAACCATTATGTCTGTATTTTATTTTTAGCATAAAAGTTAACTGCTCATAGGGCTTTGCCAAAAAAAAAGATAGCAGATTACATCAATTGAACTAATATAGTATTAAAACTCTTCTGAAACTGATATTCGGAGTGAATTTACGGATCATGTTTTAATATACATTGAGATCGTTTTTAGCCATTTTTGATGAAACATTTCTAGTAGTTTAAGAAAATTTTGTTTATATAAAGGGAAATAAATAGCTCTGAAAGTTATTTACATTACATTTGAAGCGCTTAAAAAAAGTTGAAAATGTCATTTATAGATTTAGACTTGCGAATATTCGCTAATTAAAATTGTTGATTATTATTTCATGAATGCTTTATAATCTAATTTAAGAAATATTATATGTATAACCATTGTCTTTAAATAGGTTTCATATTATGGTTATTTAAATTACTGGGTCCAGTGGACCCCAAAGCGACTAAATGTGTTTCCAATTAGGGCGCGACTGTTCTGGTGTTAAACCATAAATCTAGTATAACTTTTTGATGCAGAGAAAGCGCTATTATTGTTTGTCCTTGTCACAGTCTCATTTTTTTTATTCCCCATATCCCCACACCAAATTAAGTGGTTGTTTTTGGTATGTTGCGAGATGAAATTCTCAGTGCCCATATCTCTATTTTGGACGGAGTTTAAGGACATACCCGGGTCCATACAGGGCTCTCCCTATATCAGTTTGCCCGAGTCGAATGTTTGCCTATATTCTGGGAGCTGTGGGATCACAGCTTGAGCTAACAAAGGGATCGTTTTCGCTACAAATTGATGTCTCCGGTCCAACGGAGGAGGCTCTGTTCTCTTTGTGTGCGATTTACGATTTCAGCTGAGCTGTGTGAATTAAATGCACTTTCTAAATTCGAAATTGTATCAATTATTATATTCGAAGAATTTATTCTTGATCTCTTTCATGGATATAAATAATTAAGTACTTCAATCTAGTCAAATTAAAATATTTTTATAAAGTTAATTATGAATGCCTTACGCCTCATAAAACGATAACGCCATCTGAAATACAGGCAGTGTCAAAAGTGACAGTGTCACTTTTGTCACTTTTAGATCAGTATCATATCGGAAACAGGTCGAATAACTAAAGCTCGAATTGGCCTGTAACAGGACTATACTTACTACTAGCGTCATCTGTTGGCTGACAATGATGTTACTATACTAAACGTTTAAATTTTTAGCTTTTTTTACTGTATGTATTATTATTATTTAAGGAAAAAGTAAGTAAAATATTATTATTACTTAGAGATGTATACAGTCCCTAATGTCGAATTACAAAAAAAAAACTAAAATAATAATAATAAAAACACAAATAGATACGAAAAAAATATCTGTAACCCTCACTACATATCTTAATTTAGTTAGAGCTGTAAATATCTTTAAATGTTAGAACTAAATGATGTTTAATTTTCATAATAAATTTAATTTTAATTCAATTTAATTTTGAGTATAGAAACAAAATTTTAAATTAAACTAAAAAAATATGTTATGTTATGTTATCTTTTACAGTCAGTCTTTGGTAGCAGATGAAACAGTATCTGCCACTTGGGAATACTTTTCCAAATAGAGATATATCTGTACAGTTCGCGCGCAAACCATCTATTAAAGTCTAACCCCCTTATTCATAAAACTTTACGGGCCTGATTTAGTTACATTATGTTTTATCCCTTTCTTACAAATACATAAGTCAAACACAGATAAAGACAAACTATTCTTAACTAATTCAGGCCAGTAACGCGTTTATGAATAACGCCATAATTCTTCTATGATAATAATGATGTGTGTTATTTATGATGGTCAATCCAAGCACGACGGTGCCTGGTTTACCTCTTTAAAAGAGAAACGCATGAGCCGCCACAACCAGGCCTCCAACCCCCGCCCACCTGGGGAAGCATACACCTGCCGCGCGTGTGGACGTGGGATCCTCCCTCGCATAGGGCTATACAGCCACGAACGCAAGTGTCTTTACCAGGATGTTGCTTAAAACATCTTACATGGATGAAACCCACACTCATCCCGATACTTCGCGCGTTGTGAATTTGCTTTTGCGCATGCTTATTAAGTATTCTATAAGGCAGAGTCTTACGTGAGCGAATAACTCGCGAAGCGGTCGTATCGCGTGATGCTTGTGTCGCGGCACGGGTGAATTCAATCTTTTGATACCTATGTGATGTCCTACGTGGGTGATCTCCGAACGTACATTTCATGGTATGCCATAACAGTTTCAAGTGTTTTTAACGTTGTGGTATATAGACGTCTCGAGCGGTTTCGTCATGGTGATGTTACTGACAGTCGATGTTATACCGGCGAGCAGAGCGGTCGTATCGCGTGATGTTTTTGTTGGCGAACCGTTGGAAATACATTATATCATACGATTTACTGAGGTATAAATAGTATTTCACAAACGTTATTGGCGTTCAAAGGGTAATCGATTCTGTAAACGCTACCGACATCGACCTTTGACACATATACTTTTCTCCAATATATTGCCTGTTTCAAAAATGTCCGGGCATTTGGGTAGACTATATTGTCTCATTTATCCTAAGGCATATAAATAGGTAAGCTTGCATTCACTAAAAGAAATGCATAACTGTATTATAACAAAATATGTGACGTTCCACGAGTAAAGATACCTTATTGCGGTCGGTACTTACGTCGCAGCACCGCATTAATATTGGAGAGTCGTTAAGAATAGCGTAAGTGCCAACCGCCATAGCTCACTCGTCTAAAATGTGAATATTTTAAAATGAACCCCCGGCACATACCCCCGAAAAGGGGGTCGGACCCCTAAATTTTGGTAGGACTCGGCAGATCCTCATTTCTAGTGGCAAGATAAAGGTCATACACATTTTTTATCGATGTACATATTTTGCCGCCAAATGGCCATAATTTAGTCTTATTTTACCTGTACTATAAGAGTACCTACTTTCAATTATTGGTAAAAGTATCGTTATTAACCTTTCGTATGCGCCTGTCAAAAATTTGCCATTTATTTAGCAACCATGACATCTTCATGTTTAAGTTGAATTCGGTTAAATATATATGGAGCAGATCTGCTCCTAAGCGTACCCAGGGTTAATGGAATAGGGAGTTAAATATCAGAACGGAAACTGTACAACAAATCCACGTAAAAACAAATTTTATTTAAACTTTATTGCACACAAAGAAAAATTTACAAATGGCGAACTTAATGCCAAAAGACATTCTCTACCAGTCAACCATTGGGTCAAACAGAGACATTTGTGTATGTTGGTGCAGGAAAAAATAATAACAAATAATAAGGAAAAAAATAAACGTGAAGTCAAATAATATTAAAAATATATAATACATATAATTATGTACATATACAATACATGATGGTGAACCTTATTTAAGTTCTTCTGACAGAAGATGCTTGATGCTTTAATTGCTTTTCGTAAATAAAATTAAAGAAATGTACTTGGAATGTAGTGTTCTGCACACCTTGTAGACAGTGACCCACTTCCAGAACACAATAAATACTTGGTTCGTTTAAAATTCGTGTCACCAATTTAGTGTGCTCAAACTGTCTCAAAACATATCTTATATGAGTTATCTGAATACAACAGCATTTGTTTTCCACAGATAAATATTTTCGAGGCCTTCAGTGACGTAGGTTACGTAGAAACTCTAAAGACGGGAGTCTTTGCCAACAGAGCTATATTGTCTCATTTATCGCAGGTCTCATAGATAGGTTGCGTCGCGACGGATAAATCGCCGTAATCTCAGACACACAGTGCAACTAACATCAAGCCGAAATGGACAAATATATTTTTTTTGTCGATTAAGCCTAAATTCATATGTACACACATGTTAGAAACAAGAAGGAAGGAAAATAAAATAATCCCTTAAAACTTAAGGGACTATAACTAAAATACGACTAATTATTAAAAAAAAACCTCCCTCAAATACCCTGCTTCCGGCATAGACGCCAGACTGCTGGCGGCGTTATCACTTTGCACCGCCAGACTCAACCTCTGAGCAAAGTGTATAAACTTAACCAAAGATCATTGACCCAACACTGTGTGAAACGAAATATTATTATTATTTTCTATTATTAATTTGTTTCATTGAACCTATATTTTTTACGTTTAAAATTTCATTTTATTTTGACTTGTAAAATGTACCATTATTTTACCAATAAAAATATGTAAGTATCTGTAAAAAAAGAAACAACCCACTCTGTGGTCCCCTGAGACACCTATCAGACGTTCCGACACCTTTTAAATATTTTTTTTGGTATCGGACGATCAAGCACCCATAGTTTCTGAAGAAAGCAAGTTTGATTTAATTACAAATGTATAGTCTTCAGATTTTCCCTGTACTTGTAAGAATAAGACGATATTATTTGCCAAATTTCATAGTTATAAGTCAACAATGGCTTGGTAAGAATGGCCAAGAGCAGGAGAGAGATGGCAAAGGTGGTTGCCGACGTCCGTTAGGACATGGCAAATAAAGAAGAAGATATGTCAACAGAAATTGCCCTGTGTTAGGTATAAATTTTGATTCCCTTGAGTGTCAAAATATAAGTTTGTTGCGGTGTAAACATCCGTATCTTTGTTTTTACTTAGAAGTTAATTTGTTTGGTACGGAGCCCTAAGAATAAGTTTTCTGCAAAAATAAAACATTTTATGGCCTAGAAAATAAAGTAAAAGTTCCACAGTGCAGCGCTGGGTTCGATCCAACTCGGCTTTCCTTCCACTTCGCCGATTTAACAAAACCTCTCCTCTATTGTGCCTGTTATTAGTAGGAATGGCTTATATTATATGAAAGCATTATATCCAGCCATCGTGTTATTCGGCAGCAGCTATCACTATTGTATTGTATTGTATTGCCTTGTATTGGGCGCTTGGCGGAGGTTGCAGTTTTGGAATGTGTTGCGTTCAACTCTTCACTAAGGTGCTTAAGTTTGTTTGAGGCTGGCACCGACTCCAAAAATAACAGATTTTAAATATATAGGTAAATACGCAGATTTGTGTGATTGATTTCAGAAGTATGTATATAGTTCATACTTTCTAGATGTAATTAAATTGATATAAGCCTAGCGATTGTATTAGGTATATAGAAAGTGTATAGAAATAGATTATAATTGTAATTGTAGGGTAGGTATTCACTTGCGTTATTGAAGACAAAATTATTATTTTTTTCTTTTCAGTGCGCTATTGTTTTTTTTTGTTGGTCGATTCGTTTCGTGTTAGTGCCGGTTTTTTTATTGCCTTTTAGTTTTTTTCGGCGGTTAATTTTTTTTGTCAAAAAGTTTTTATTTTATAATTTTCTGTGGCTATAATTTATACAAATTATTACATGCTTAATCTACAAAAAAAAACCTCACGAATAATGAGTATGTAAAAACTCAGCTTTAAAATCTGTTTTTTTTTTTTTAATTCCCACTATTAAATAAGCATTATATCCAGACGTGTTATTCGGGAGCAGCTATCACTATTGTATTATAGTTGTTTTTGAGCTCCCGATATTTCGACGCAGTTACATGCATCTTGTTCACGGTAACTGGAGATAGTGGGTGGATATCAAACAATATAAAAGGTAATCACGGTTTCTATCCCGGTCGATTTAAGTCTAGTGAAACTAACCGTGAATAATTCAAAACTGGGAGTGGCTATGTCGATAAACTCATGCTATTCTCATGTACCAGTGATCACTCCAATTTTTGCTTGTAAAATATTATTGTATTAATACAATACAATACAAATATTCTTTTCACCACACCAAGTGGTAAAGGCCCGCTTGATTGTTCCAAAAATCATGAGAAAGTTGCATTTTATCCACATGTGGGGCAAAGTAATCAGATACAGATTTTGAGTTGTTTCCTAATGTTGGCTGGTAGAATTGACTTTAAAATAATGTTTTTTATTACGTTCATTTGGATTTGATTTGGTTTGATTTTTTTGGTATTGCATAGTTACCCAGTATTTTCCTCGTGTTTTACTCGGAGTCGAAGTTTGTTTAACCCTCGTGCCTTAAAACCCTCGCAACGCTCAAAATTCCACTCGAAACTTGAAAAAAAAAACCACTTCAATTTTGGAAGCATTCGCTTGCTCGGGTATCAATATTAGCACGAGCGGTTAAACAACAACTTTGCCCCCTTGTAAAACAAATAACTATTATTGCTCAGCAATATGAAACAGAACATGACATACAAATTAAGCTACTCGTAACCCGGAGATAATTATGCTCTGTTTAATCTACTCTCTATCTTTAAATCTTCTCGGGTCAGAGGTGTAGAGTTAGAGCCGGTGTAGCTTTATTTGACGTTTATAAGCGCATTGTAATTAGCCTCCTTGAATTATAAAATACGAGTATCTTTATCTTTATCAGTTTATCCTATCGATATTTAATAATAGAACTCAGTAATGCTGCTCGAATCGTAGAATTTAACGAGTAAAATTTCTAGGTGAAATCGTGTGGTGATCACGTGCTCTTTATAAACGTGTTGTTAGTTGTAGCTATAGTTGTATCTTGAGAACGTTCTCTGTTTTTTATGAAGAACGCTCTCGCTCGAGAATATTTCCCATAATAAACAGAAAACGTTCTCGAGAACAGCATAACTCTAAACTTTTAGCTCAAGTTTGTAGAGGTGAGCGTTCCGTGTTCCGACTGAGCGTCCAGCGAGCTTCAACAAGGAGGAGTTTTGGCCGAAGGGTGTCAAGTTCCGGCGGTTTCGCGGCTCCCTGACACTGTGGGGTTGCGAAATGATTCGCAACCATAACTATCGGCTCTATTCGAAGAATGAAATACGGAAAAGATAAGATAACGATAAGTTCTGGTTTAGATAAGTTCTCAGTTAAGTATCGTTTGTATGTCGTATAATTGACAGAAGCAGCACGATTCGGGCAACCAATGTCACTTTGACGTTAGAAATATCCTAAATAGATCTTATAGAGATCACAGCAGAATCGAAATTAACGTCAATTTTGACATATCGTTTAGTTATCGATCTTTTCAATCTCTTTCCAAGATCTTAAGCATCTCTTCATCGTTCTTCGAATCGCGCCCTATGTATGCTAGTTGCTTGTAATAAAGAATTTCATTTCATTGACTATTTGATCTGCATTTGCCGGTTCACTAGTTATTCGCAAAATGGCCGGAAAATAGCAGTTTGTATGTGTTTGACAATCTGTCAGCTGTGACCGAGGCTTTATCACGTTTATTTGTGTAAATAATTAATTGTGGGTCGACGCTTTCGCGGCATAATTTGTGGGAGGGCAATTCGAAATGATATCATTTAGTTATCACCCGAACGTGCATTTCGTTCATACTTGTAGAATAGACAGAACTGTACTATTGTGAATAGTACAATAGTAGTAGAATATATAGAATTGTACTATTGTGTGCCCTTACAGGGTGTCATGAACTGACTTTATGTACAGTCAACTGCAGAGAGAGATGACTGTACATAACAATGCAATCTAATACCTTTAAACGAGAAATTTTTGTATATATATATATATATATAGTCAGTCAAGCCATTTCCGTCAGTAGAAGAAGTGGAAAATTTAAAAAATCGAAGCGTGAAGGGTTATACAATACAAATAATCTTTATTGCACACCTCAATACAGAAACAGTACAAATAATACAACACATAAAGAGGTAAATAACAGGCGGTCTTATCGCTAAAAAGCGATCTCTTCCAGACAACCTTTCGGTAACGGAATTTAAAAAAAAAAATGTTATGTCAGTAGGTATTCCAGGCAGGTAGGTATGCAATAAAAGAAGTCTAGCACAAAATAAACACATAACAAAACAATATATCATACATATACATACATATATTAAAATACATATTATATATATAATAAATGCCAGCTATAAGTATGGAAATGGAAGCAGATAAAAGTATTACGGAGCAGATAAAAAGTGAAGTGGTTATCATCTCATAGAAAATCAGATTATTTGTGGCAAAGTTGTTTGAATAGGTTTCAAATCCACATCGATGAGTTTCTCGGAATTGTCGCATTTTATAAAAGGGTTTAATTACTGTATATGTCCCTTTCTAACAAATAAGGTTGTTAGAAAGTGACGCAAACTGAGATTACGGGTTACAGTCGTTTATAACGCGATACCCAGTTCTCGTGTTCGTATTTTGTAATATGGAACATTTCGACACAGATTAGAATGATTTCGATGACTAAAAACAATTTTGGATTTTTTGGTTATATTGTAACGGTAAGCCATATAATGGGTCAAAGCTGTTGTACGGTCGTCATCAGATATATCGGAGCAGCCAAAGTGCTCAAAAATATCTGAACACGCACTCTAACGCCTTGATAATAGAGGCGTGTTCAGATATTTGTGAACAACTTGGCCGCTCAGATATATCTGATGGTGATTATACCAGCAACCCAAGAAAGCCCACTTTGACTTTATGAATGGAGCCTTTCTTTGAACGAGGCTTTGCATTAGAGCGGTGCAGTGTACGACTTAGTTTTATTTTTCCTGCTGTCTTTGTTGAAGCTTGATATAAAAAGTGTATTTCTTACAAAAACCAGCTGATATTACAGACTGTAGTTTCGAAATAAAATATCGTTTCTTGAAGTTAATAAAAATTATAGGAAATTATTATACAAAATAACTAACTGCCACAATAAGCTCAATAAGGCTTGTGTTGTGGGTACTTAGACAACGATATATATAATATATAAATATTTATAAATACTTAAATACATAGAAAACACTTATGAATCAGGAAGAAATATCCGTGCTTATCACATAAATCCTGGTAAGTGCCTTTACCAGGATTTGAAACCGGGGTCATCGTAAAGAAATAAATATAATAAAAAATAATAGCCCCCGTTTGACAGAATGGTAACATTGGTAACTACATAAAAGTAGGGTTTCTACACTGAGATTTTTATTTGTATAGAAAACCATAAATTAAATTAAATAGATTCAATGGCACATATGGTTCGCAGGCACGGTGTAGATTTTCCAATAGATTAATGGTCCAATTAATTTTATTGGAAATAAATTACTAAGGTCTGTAAACAAAGAGACAGAAATGGTGAAATTTGTACGCTTCTAGTCAGCTTCGGAAGCGCAGTAATTGGCCAAAGCGATCGAAAGAATTAGTTTAGTATTCGTACGAGTATCAAAGATTATGACAATATGAACTCAGCGGTTGAAGATGAGATGAAGCTAAGCTAAGAGCCCCACACTAGCGTCTCCTGATCGTCGGTGACTTGTCAACTCTATGGCTACTACTCGACGCAACGTTGACGCAACTGCGCAGCAACACCATTTTCCATAGCGTCGACTTGATGCCGATGCTCAAAAGACGCTAATGTGACTTATTGTCCTATGTCCCCTAGATGGGGCAGAGGGCGTCCACAGTGCGCCGCCATCTGGATCGGTCTTGAGCTACGTGCTTGAGTTCGCTCCAAGTCTTCCCAATAGCCTTCGCCTCTGCAATTATAGTCCGGCGCCAGGTCTGCTTTGGACGGCAACGTTTCCTTTTTCCTTGGGGATTCCAGTCTAGGGCTTGCCTCGGTATGTGTTTAGGATCCCTTCGGAGTGTATGCCCAATCCAACTCCATTTTCCCTAGTGTGGGGTGGCCTTCACTGTCACGGCGCCGATTTTTAGTTCACTCTTGATATCACGTAGCATATAATAACAAGTGTTAATACTGATGATTCACACTAAACATTAGGTAAGTGTGAAGCGGTTAAAGCGCTTTCTAAAATATGTTTCAGATGCATTTTGGAAACCAACGTATGGAGGTTGACAGACTATAATTATAACTTGTCTCTGTCGCTTTAGGGGTAGATAGTGTAGATACAGCGCAGGATTAGGCTCAGCGATTTTACTTACCTTGCAGCAAAAACCGCTCAGTTCATTATAGACAATCAATGTTCATATGAAGGCTGGAATTTAATTTGATATTAAAGATAATTTTTTCTATTAGGCTTCACATAAGATTGAAATAGAACGAAATAGAAATATCTTTAACGGATGTTTGTTCTTGATTCAATGTTTACCAACACGATTTAAAGCTATGAGCTATATATAAACCATGAATCTACACCTACTACACTTTATAAAACAAAGTCCCCCGCCGAATCTGTCTGTCTGTATGTCTGTATGTTCGCGATAAACTCAAAGACTACTGAACGGATTGAATGCGGTTTTCACCTATCAATAGAGTAATTCTTGAGGAAGGTTTGAGGAAGGCTTAGGTATACGACTATCGAATATAGAGACACTTGGTGGCTTTGACTGGGCGACCAGGGCTGATTTTTAAATTTCGAGCGCACGAATTCCTCACTCGAAAATCTGTGGAAAACGGTGAATTGATATGTTAGAAATACGAGCAATACAAATTGGGAATCTAGTGGTATTCACCACTCGTTTTCAATTATATTAGTAGAATTTCAATGCCTAGTGGAGATAAATTGAAGGGAATACGAAATCGAGCATTCGAAATTCAAAAATCGGCTCCCTGTACGTTGTCGAGTTCCATTTTAGTTGTAGGTTAATTAGTAAATACTAACACTAATTATAAGGACCTTAGCTCAGATTAACTAAAAAATCTATAGATTGTAAATTTGAAATAAAAATGATAATTTATTTATATAATTTGTTAAGGTTTTGTATAAATTGATTGAAATATTACGATGTTTGCAAATGATGTCGTAAAATGCTTTACTACCCGTGCGAAGCCGGGGCAAGTCGCCAGTTATATATAAAAGAAATTTCGAGGTTTCTTAAATAAAGTTATCAGTGCACGAGTGGCTGCACAGCGATTGAAAATATATCATCCTTCCGTTGGTTTTTGCTTTTGCCCGGTGGCCACGCTAATTATTTTCATTTTTTGTCCGACTTTGCCCAACCGCATTTGAGCATTGGCATACTTGCTTTTACTTTTATTTTTCACAAACAGTCCGCCTTTTGTAGAAATTGTATTTCTATCCCAATTTGAATAATAACGCATAAATAACTTTAATATATCCACTCAATATTGTCGCTTGCTTCAAAAGGATGCTTTTAACAAAATGAAATAAGTATATTTTAGTCTCTTAATGGTGCAAAAAAAGGAAGTTAAAGGAACGCAGCTGATTCAATTTCACTTTTTCTTTGCAGCGACTTCGTTAAGGTGAAAGGTCTACTTCGCTAAGCAGGTCTGTCATTAAGGCGTCTTTCGTTTGGCCCGAAGTCAGCAATTTTGCTGAACGGCAATGTGTAACTGACGCCGGCAGAACACAGGCTTTTTATTTATTTAATGACTTAAGAAAAAAATCTTTGCCGTTATTTTTGTGACTTCAGACTTGTACCATTTATACTAAATAAAATAAGTTGCTCATGTAGTCTCAAATAAGAATACAGAATAGAATTGGTTAAATAAGTCTCGTGTTTATTTAATACGTGCCCTATTCGTATGTAGCTCGAAGCCGGAATTAAGTTAAATTTTTAATGCAAAAAACGTGACTCCGAACCCACAGAAATGAGTAAGTAAATATCACAGTGCTCCTTATAAATGAATAATATAAACTGAGCCAGAATACCGTAAATACAATGCTGGGAATTTCCCTGACTTCTTACCTGGGGCCCAATTTTTGAATGTCGATCGCTCGATTTCGTCTCTCAAAAATCTGTGGAAAACGGCGAATTGATATATTTGAAATACGAGCAATAGAAATTGGGAATCTATATTGACCACTCGTTTTCTATTCTATTAGTAGAATTTTAGCGTCTAGTCGTGGTATATATTGAAGGGAGCCACACGAAATCGAGCGTTCCAAATTCAAACACTGTATTTTCGGTGAATTGAAAATACTTCAAGAATTCAGTACCCCTAGTGTAACTTTGATCGACATCATAACGTGACGAACGCGTTTGCGTTAAGTCTCATTTTGTATAGGATTTTGAGGTTCCAAAACGTCCCGCTTGGCGCGCTCTTTCGAAATCCAATACAAAATGAGACTAAACGCAAACGCGTACGTCACGTTTGGAAATCGAATTTATTTACACTAGGGGTACTGAATCGCATCGCTCGTGTTTTCGCCGTCATATCATCTCACTGCGGTATTGATTTTTTTTTGCAACGAGATTGGACGAGAAAAAAAAGCTGCATCCGAAGCTACATCGTGCATAATTCATAGAAAGCCACTGCAATTTATTTTTATAAAGAAATCCAATTCGTTTCATTTTAGTTTTGCTGCGAGTTATACGGGGAATGGAACGTGTTGTTTCAATTTGTAAATATTGGCTACACTGTATCGTTTGTCGATTGGCTTTATTAAAAAGAAGAGTGTTATAACTCTTTTTTTGTTCTATATATATTTTTAGTTTCCACATTTTTTGATTTTTTTTCAACTTATGATTTAAAAAGAATTGACGATTGAAGAATTGCTAAGTCATTATATTATTATCCTTTTCAAATAACTATTTCATTTTAATACAGTGCGTAAATCCAATATGGGCGATAAATTAAACCAGATTCATCCGTGTGATAATTAATTAATAAGTTTTTTAAGTTACACTTAATTATGACTCCGTAATTAAAAATATACCGAGCAGCGTACAAACCAAAAATACATTGTTTAAGCAAGATGTGTAAAATCTGAGACAATTTCGTGCTTCGAATTTGACAGGTAGACGAGATGGCGCTGTACAGCTCCATACATTTTGCGGTAGCTGTAATTACCAAAAATTGACATTTGACAAATCAGTGACCGCAAAACATATTGCGCAGTACAGCGCCATCTGTTTTGGATGTCAAACTAAGCGGCACGTTTTGTTCTTAGACTTTCTCTTACAATCAATTCTCTTTGGTACGAACACAACAGTGAGTGTCAATAAACATTACATTCTTATACAATTTGAAATTGAAATTGAAAATTGAAATTGAAATCATTTTATTTCGAGCTAAAAACTCATGTAGTGTTAGTACATACAACAATTACACATTTAACATTACATTTATTTATTTATTTATTTCATTTTATTTGACATTAATAATGACATTACTACATTTTTTATTGCAAATTCCTTGCCGTATTAGCTGGGTCCGACTCTAGATTAAATAAAGCGAGCTATTCGCTGTTGCAGCTCACCGCTCAGGTAATTACACGCCAGTGCTAATGAATAGCGTTTGTGCCCTGCAATTTGACGCGCTTTGACGCTGTTGTAGGCTGATTAAACAGGCTTAGTGGGTAAAGTATGTTACCTATGTTTATCGAGTAACATACATATACTTCACTGACTCAGGGATCGAAAATGGATCGTGACCTCTGACTCAAAATAACTCCGTTATACCCTATTCTGCGCCACTTCACGCTACTTGGGTACTCCGAGAGCGGATAAGTGTTTTAGGGTCACCCCTGTCTAGCGTCTTTTAAGCGTCGGCGTATAGTCCGCGCTATGTTAAATAGCGTCGCTGCACAGTTGCACCAACGTTGCGTCGAGCGGCAGCCATAGAGTTGACTAGATGCTGACGCTCGGGAGATGCTAGTGCGGGGTGGCCATTAGGGCTACGTCGATTCAGCAGTACATGGGACGCCCGGACGAACTTTTTCCACCCGGGTGCCCCTTATACGCTCTTCTCATCAGCCAACCTTCTCCTATCCAGGTAACCGAGCCAGCGGAGTTTAGTGGCTTTGATCGGTACTTATATTGGGTACCGCAACCAACCTATAATGTCCGTAGGTATTACAAACTAAAAAAAATCCCCTAAAAGCTAAGCTAAGCTGCATATCATTCTTTGTCCAACCGTGTTGTGGCGGCTTGGAACCGTTTACCGGATAGTGTTGTAACTGCTCCCTCGGTCAATGTTTTTAAAAACAGATTGGACAAGTGGCTTTTAAACAATAAGTTAGACTGATGTTACTTAGTGATGTGATACGACTTTACAAACTTTGAACTGTATAATACAGGACACTGTGTGACATAGGCTCATCAGCTAAATAGCTGTTCGCCTATAATTATATAATAATAATAATAAATATCGGGATGAAAGATGCTACAAAAAGTCACGTGACTATTTGTCTTTTCAAATTTTTGATTGAATTCGTTGATTGTTTTTTGTTAAAAATAACGATTCAATGATAATGATAACGGCGATCCCGGGCACGGCCGTCCCAGGCAAGCTCAGTACTAAGCCAGCTCCGTTCATTGAAACTTGAAAGAAGGACCTAACCTCATTGAACCTTGATATTTTAGTGCCGAAATAAATTTAACCCCTTATTCCTCACCTTTTAACACTTGCCAACTACCTACTAGCGCATAAAGCACCGCTAAGACGTGATTCTGCTCGAAAACTGTTGTCATGAAATTTACATAGACGGATGCTGCAGCGTGGAATAGCTAAGTCAGCTCCCGGCAACAATGCAAAAGGTAAATAAACCAAGAGAATGAAGTATTGAAGTAGGTCTTTGCTATAAAGTAGGTACCTAAATGAATCAAGTTTTTATTGTTATTCATTGTCATGGTTACAATAAATAAATATAAAAAACGAAAACTAGGCAAGGGCAAATTTTAGGCAAAACCATAGAAGGTTGGCTCGATATCCACTCACGTGCTTTTGGCAAGTGTAGTTACCAGCTGTCATCCTTATATCTTATACCTTTAAACGAGCAATTCTTGTATATATATTTCTGTGATCTCGGAAACGGCTCTAACGATTTCGCTGAAATTTGGTATATGGGGGTTTTTGGGGGTATACAATCTATCTAGATTAGTCTTATGTTTGGGGAAACGCGTGTTTTCGAGTTTTCATGCGTTTTTTCTTTCGACGCAGAATATGGTCGCTAATTTCATGTTGCCGGCCATTGTCCGTCTGGTCCAGCGGGTTAAGACGCGGACTGCTAAACGAGTGTTACGGGTTCGAATCTCGCCCGGTGACTAACTTTTTTTTTTTTTTTATATGTTCAAGTTTATATATAATATTTTAATTTTTATTGTTTTAGACAAGTTTAATTTAGTAAAAAAATTACCTATGTAATAAGAGAAATTGACAATAGATGGCGTTACTCTGTGACAAGTGCTGTAAGGTTAAAATCGATTGTAAATAATAATAATTGTCAGTTCACATTTTACTTTTTAAGTTTATGTAGATTATTACCTATACACCACCATATTACAATAAATAGTTATAACCGAGCAAAGCTCGGTCGCCCAGGTATTATTATAATAATACAAGTCACTGAAAAATATCAAGCACGTGAGTTAAAGTTGGCTCGATAAAAAAAAACCGGACATGTGCGAGTCGGACTCGCCCACCAAAGGTACCACCATATTTAGTATTTGTTGTTATAGTGGCAACAGGAATACATCATCTGTGAAAAATTCAACTGTCTAACTATCACGGTTCATGAGATATAGCCTCGTGACAGAAGGACAGACGGACGGACAGCTGAGTCTTAGTAATTGGTTCCTCCTTTACCCTTTGGGTACTGCACCCGAAAATCACGAAAACATATCAATTTTTCATTTAGTTTTAACTGTAAATCGTTACTCTGCATAACATAGCAGAATAATTTTAGTATAAAATAGCTAATGACTTTAGCCAAGTACTAGAAAAATTTTAGTCAGAAGTATACGTTCAGAGTTATTGAAGTAAAACTAAAACGTTAAAAGAATTGACATATATATAAAGACGGGCCTTACGGGCAATAAGAATGGGACCAGGGGCCCGATTTTTGAATTTCGAGCGCTCGAATTCGTCACTTGAAAATCTGTGGAAAACAGCGAATTGATTTTTTAGAAATTCGAGCAATAGAAATTGGGAATCTAGTGGTATTGACCACTCGTTTACAATTTACTCAGGGACCATAATTTTATATCCGCACCGCAGGCTTCGTCAGGTGAGCACAAACTCATAATCAGCTACAGGCGTCGTCACAATACAATACAACGGAAAAATCTGCAACAGGCTTCGTCAACTTACTCTAAAAGTATGCACAAAAAAAAAACTACAAATAAAAAGCACCCTCTAACTTGCCGCCAGCAGACAATGTGCCCAGCAGGCTGGCCGCATTTCCCCGTTACAATTATATTAGTAGAATTTAAAGGCCTAGTAGTGGAGATAGGGACCGTGCGCGTTGGAGGGTCTGCCATCTTTTGGCCTGAATCGGAACAATAAACATGTTTTACACGTCACGTGTTTTCTTGTGCATATTAGGTTCTGCCATCTTGTGGGCTACATTGGAACAATAAACATCACATTTACGCCTCGCGCCAAAAATCTGACGGCTCTTGTGCTGTCTCCTATAGTTCATGCACGTTCCCTATGAATTGAAGGTAATTACACGAAATCGAGCACTCGAAATTCAAAAATCGGCCCCCAGTACAGCGGTGTCACGCACACGAATTCGCTAACGCAACTAGTTACGACCAATCGCGCGCGTGATGTGTAAATCATCAACCAATCGCGTTGTGGCATTAGACTGCACGATTGGCTCGAATTTGTGACACCGCGAACTAGCAACATTCTTAGTGCCCGTAAGGCCCGTCCTTAGATTGCCAAAGGTTAAAAGCCAAGCAATCGCCAAATCTTTCGTGGCAAGTTTCCTTTCCTTTCTAATTTCCTGGATTTACGCCCGCTTAAAATGTAAATTTAATGCAAAATATTACCCAAGCCATACAATAATAATTGACACCTCATTCGAGTATAAAATATATAGAGCATATAATATATTATAATACAATAATAAAAGTCCGGAAGTATGCCGCATGAGGGCGGGAAGGGCCCGAAGTGCTATTGAGATCATTGGGCGCCTCTCATATCAGGCAGTAAAAATTAGGGTATGAATAACGGAATTCCGGAATCCCGAAATACCGAATTATTGGACCGATTTTTCTGATATTTGCAATACCGGAATTGAAGAGGACCAATATCGAAATATCGGAATTCCGGTATTTCCGAAAACTGCGATTGTTGTGAATATTTCAATTTAGAGATATATATTTTTTTATTTAACTATTTTAATAACAATTATTTTGTGTATATTATGAAACGAAAATTCCAAGTATCAAAAATATGATAAAAACAACAACAAAACTTTTAAAGTTCCTTGGATTTTGACATTAATGAATAAAAATACACAATTTAATATTTTATTGACACTAGTTTTGACTATGTTTTGCCTGTTCTTTTCATTTTTATATACCTACTTTAAAAGTTAGGAGCTTTCAATCAAATCGAACAAAATCAAACAAAGGAGAATAACTATGGTTAATAGACATCAAATTGTTTTTTTTTTAATAATGTCAATATCCAGAGAGGAAAACGGGGACTACTTTTGTACGGAGAAACAGTCGTTCCCTCTCCTCTTAATTGCTAAAATCATAGAGTAAAATTGAAACAATAACATTCACATGAAGCAACAGTTGGTATTCCTGATTGCCAAATACGTAATTCAGTCAACGCGAGATCTCTATTTAATGAACATTTGCGAGCAGTTTGTTAATTAATGTGAATAATAATATCCACCTACTGTTATTTAACCAGTATGTACAGTCGAGTTCATAAATATGTATACATTTCTTTACCTTAATTCATTGCAATAAGGTGAAAAAATGTATACATAAGTATTTATGAACTCGACTGTAGATCGTGTCATTCTCGACGGAGCCTGCCTTGATTCTTATTGCTATGTTATTAAAGGTTACATTTGACAAATCTGTGCGTCATCGTGGAAGACACGTTCCATCACGGAAGTGAAGTAATTGCTTGATGATATACCGAACTTGGCTCACTTTGAATCGCGGGGAAACATTGATTAGGGAATTTTGAGAAATACCTAGGGAGTTGATTTTGGAACGCGAGATTTATAAGTTTACTGGTTAGCAACCTTAACAGAAATACATGATGGAAGCGTTTAGAAACCAATTCCTTAAAAAAATCCTTATAGTTTAAAAATCGATGATCAAAGTAACCCCAGATTACCGGTACCTAATTAAGCATTAAAAGCATGATTAGTTGACCGAGTGTTAGAGAAAGTCTCCGTTTCAGCTACATATAATAATAATATAATATAAATAATAAGATTAACCTTAGCTCTGCCCCTTCGTTTGACTTTTTTCTATTTTTTGTCGAACTACATTGTATGGAGAGCGGTTTGCTCGTCCATTTTATTACTGCCATGAATTAAATTATTTATACTAAATGACTAACTAAAACCAAACGCCTAACAAAAGCTTATTCTACAACCATTAAAAGCCCTCATGATAAGTCTCATATTTTTTCTCAGGGGAGTAATTACGCATTTTTTGCGTTTTTATATGTTTTCCGAGCAAAGTTCGGTCTTCCAGATATTATACAATAAATTGCTTGTGTAAAAATAAATAAAATAAATGTCATACATAAGATATCCATGGATGAAAATGCGGACTACGATTATCTGGAGACGCGGTCGTCCACTATCCAAAAAGATTTTGTTATTAAGAAATCTAAAGGTCAATAACAAAATGTTTAGCCCAAATATCAGAGCTGAAAAGCAAAAATCTTTTCCCATTTCAATCTCTAAAAATACGATATACGAAAAGCGTATACGAAAGGGTAACATTGTATCGTGGACTGTTCCATCAATTAAATATTTCTGACCCATTACGCAGGTGGCGGGCATCGTAATGGAACCCATTAGAGCTCGATACAATGCTGCAATGCAATCCGTGCAGCATTGTATGTATTTATTGCTTCGATCCATCGTTTAGATTAGGGGTCGGTGAAGTTTTTGAAAGAAGAGCTAATCGCAGTAGAAATTAGCAGTATTTTAGATGCTCAAAAAGCCGAATATTTTATTTTCCGTGGTTTAAGACGGAAGAATTAGCTCTGCGATTCTAACGAAATACTTTTTCTATGAATTTCTTTTTCGGGTGAAAACGGTTTCCACTTACTAACGGCCCGATTCGAAGAATGAGATACGATAACGATAAGTCTTAGATAAGTTCTCATTTAGATATCGTTTTTATGCCGTATAATTGATTGTTGATTGTTGTTGTTTTTAGGCTACGGATACTGCTTACCATCAGGCAGGCCGCATGCTTGTTTGCCACCGACGTAGTATAAAAAAAAAATTGACAGAAGCAGCTCGATTCGGGCAACCAATGTCACTTTGACGTTAGAAATATCGTAGATAGATCCTATTGGGATCACAGCGGAATCGAAATAAACCTCAATTTTGACACGTCGTTTAGCTATCGATCTTTTGAAGATCTTTCCAAGATCTTAAACGTTTCTTTATCATTCTTCGAATCGGGCTGCTAATCGCAGTAGGAATCACCAGTATTTGGAAGTCAAAAAGCCACATATACTTCAAAATGTGCTTCAAAATTTAATTTAAATTACAAAATTTTTAAATTATTATAGAATGTATATTTTTGATATAATCAAAAACATAAACTAGACGTAAGGTTTTAGTTCTATGAAACGATTCTAAAAGTTTTTTTAATTATGTTGACACTACCAGAAAGTTTCAAAAGTTTTTCGAGCAGCAATGTATTTTGTTCAAAATGGCCGAAGACCGTCTGGATGCCCTAGGTACCGCTGGAGAGATGAAGCGCGAAAAGACCTTAGCGAACTCGGCGCCGTCGACTGGACAGAAACGGCTTTGGACAGAGAAGCATGGCGGTCTTTGGTGTCGGAGGCCAAGATCCACTTCGGGTCGCTGCGCCACAGCAGTAAGTACATTAAATGCGATGATTTGAGAAAAGAGTAAAGTAAGTATATTTCGCGATTTCGGGGTTGGACCCATAGTAAAAGTTGTTCAGTATAACCTATATTTACCCATCAGAGTTTGGTTACTGATGACAAAAACAGCCTGTATTTGCAAGGGTAGATTCTAACAAAAACCTTAAAAGGTTTGGATCGATAGAAAAAAGTCACGAAACATTCAATCTTCATTAATATTCAGTGGTACCAGTCAATAGTACCTAAATTGTGCAACGAGGGGGTTTTAAGTATATTATTGACACAATGCAAATCGAGGTTCATAGGTTTTCTTTTTTTTTCCAAATTTGCAATATTTTTTGTTTACTTAAAGCGGAACCTATAAACCTAGAATAAGAAATATGCTGAAGCGACCAGCATTAAAATTAAAGTGATTTGTTAAGATTTAGCTAGTGAAAACCGTTTTCTCCCGAAATAGAATTTCATAGAAAAAGTACCGTTATTTCGTTAGAATCGCAAAGCTATTCTTCCCTTAAGTAACTAAGCTAACATTTCGACTAACATACGTACCTTTTAACTCATCCATTGTCCGGCGCACCCAGCATTACAGCACCAATTTGTAAAAGCGTAGCATCGCTCAAGAACATAACGACATAACCACCTACAGTTTTCCAGAACTGTTATCCCTTTCATGTGGTCAGGGCTAGCGCGGAAACTAGATGATAGACCACGCTTTTGTGCCTTAATGAACGCTGTCAGAGGAACAAACCAGAGATTAATGTGGGCTACCTTTCGCTTTCCATGTTATCTTTATGGTCGCTATTGTTTGAGCTTTGTCATGATTTCACTTAAACATTTAAACTCGTATTTAAGCAAATAATTTGGCTGTTTTAACAGCAATGCCAAATAATGGCAATTTGGAGGTAATACCTCCTTCACATAAAAGTTAACCTAATTAATAGTAGTAGTTAATAAACCTTCTTATTAACTTATAACCGGCATTTTGCCACGGCTCATGGGAGCCTGGGGTCCGCTTGACAATTAATCCCAAGATTTGGCGTAGGCACTAGTTTTTACGAAAGCGACTGCCATCTGACCTTCAAACACAAAGGGTAAACTAGGCCTTGTTGGGATTAGTCCGGTTTCCTCACGATGTTTTCGTTCACCGAAAAGCGATTGGTAAATATCAAATGATATTTCGTACATAAGTTCCGAAAAACTCATTGGTACGAACCGGGGTTTGAACTCGTGACCCCCGGATTGAAAGTCACATGTTCTTACCGCTAGGCCACCAGCGCTTAATAATCAAAGTTAAATTTGAACCGCAACCAAATAATACTAGAGGTAGACCAAGACAAGTCTGCAACGATTTTGATAGCACACGCAGTGCAAGTATTATTTACGCGTCATAATTTCATAGAACATAGAAGTTTGACGGTTAAAATAACCCTTGCTATCAAAATCGTCGCAGACTTGTCTTGGTCTAACTCTAGATCCGACTCATAGTGTTTTGTTCCTGTCGGTGAGTAAGTATAAGGGGTAAATATTAACCGCCGACTTTTTTTAAAATGGTTTCTACCTGTGAAACCAGGCAATCTGTGTGGTATTTTGCATATAGATAAAAAAGATGAATATATTTCCGACATGTAAGTAAAAGAATATAAGTTTTTGGCAAAAATTGCATTTTTGGTACAAGCTTTTATCGCTGACTGTACTTTTCTTTCCACAAGTAACTAATACTCATCGAGACAATGCTAAAAACCCCAAACACAATTAGGTTACGTTGTTTTATCACAGAGTTCCTATGGCCACCTCCTGTCTCCATCATCAGATCATCTCGATGGTACCATAATATTGCATTGTCACCCGACTTACATATGTATGCAAATTTTCAGCTTCATCGGAAACCGGGAAGTGGGTCAAATTTAACTTGCAAAATTTGATTACAGACAGACAACGGTCAGGTGAAAGTAAATAAAAGCTTGTAATTAACGTTAAGTTCATAATTGTGGGAGCTATGAGCAGAAGTTTGAATTTTGTTAAAACAAGCCCCCCTCTCCCCTATGGGTGATGCTTCTAGCGCAGGTTCGGGCTTGGCTTACTAATACTATGTAGGTACATAGAGTCAGACCATTCATTATGTTTTTGACAGCCCAGACAGTGCAACCATTATTTTAAACATCAACCTTCTACGAATTATGACGTTTACTTAACATTTGCATAGGCTGGGCTATCAAAATCGCTGCAAACTTAGCTTGGTCTAAGTCTAGGTAAGTATATATATATAGCATAAATAAAACATGGAAAATGCTTCTGCGCGTTTCATAAAAACTATGTTAGAATTGTATTTTTTTTTATACCACGACGGTGGCAAACAAGCATACGGCCCGCCTGATGGTAAGCAGTCACCGCAGCCTATGGACGCCTGCAACTCCAGAGGTGTTACATGCACGTTGCCGACCCTTTAAAAACCTGTACAGTCAGCGTCAAATACTCCGTAGCAGTCAACGTGGCCAAATAGTTCGGTACACCATACTAAATATATGGTGTACCGAACTATTTGGCTACTTTGGTTGTTACTAAGTATTCGACGCCGACTGTACACTCCTTTTTCGAAAAACCCCATACTGTAGACCCTCGGGAAAACCTCGGAAGGGAGCTCATTCCACAGCCGGAGCGTCCGCGGGAGGAAATTCCTCTTGAACCGCACAGTACGCGACCATTTAGGTTCTAAGGTGTGAGGATGAACACCCTGCCGACGGCGAGCGGTGCGGTGATAGAAAGTCCTTCACATCGATTTCGATGACGGTGACCTCAGCAATCAAGGGTTTTTTCCCTTATGAGCTCGTATGTGGCTGGCCAGGTCAAACTTGCTCTTAAACACCTTTTCACATTCACAGCAGTAGAGTTGACCGGCCGTGTTGTACAGTGAGTGTTAAATACTTTGTCAAAGTGGCCAAATCCGGTACACCATACTAAATATATGATGCACCGAACTATTAGGCTAGTTTGGTTACTACCACGTTACTACAAAGTATTTAACGCTGACTGTACGTATACCTACACGTTTACGTATATAAGTTTTATAGGTACAGTCAACCAATTTGATTCCTAGGCCACTATAGAACCATGCCATAATGACTTCTACGACAGTGCTTATTGAGTGATGTGTGTCAAGTATCTAGTAGTTAAAGCGACAAGGTTCTATAGTGGCCTAGGATTCTAATTGGTTGACTGTACATTTGGATTTTATTTTATTTTGGATATTCGTTAAAAGTTTTGTACAGTCAGTGGTAGAAGAGCATGGCCACAAGTGTCTATGCAGTTTTGCAGCTTGCTGTATACCTTGGTTGTGCTGTACCTGTATGTGTAAATGAATTGTAGTTATATTTGATCTTTGGTATATTTAATTTTTTAATAGTAAAAATCTATAATTGGCTTTGTAATTCTATTGTATCATATAGAAAGATTTGACCCGGGTACGTCCTTAAACTACGTCCAAAAGAGAGGTATGGGCATTGTGAATGTGTCGCTTTGTGTGGTAGGGCAAAGCCAGTGGATGTCATTCCAGATCTAGAGCCACACAGCAGCCAAATAATACTAGACCCTACTCATAGTTTTGTGTTCCTGCCGGTGAGTAAGGTTGCCAGAGCTCAACGAGGGAGGGGGGGGGGTAGGGTTGGCAACGCGCATGTAACTCCTCTGGAGTTGCAGGCGTACATAGACTACGGAGACTGCTTTCCATCAGCGGGCCGTATGCTTGTTTAAAAAAAAGAAATGTTTGAAGCTGTTGGTTTTGCATGTATGTCATAAAAATAAATAAAGTATTTAAGAAGTAAAACGCAAATATACACCAAAATTACAAATATTCATTTATTTAAAAAAAAACACCATTACCCGGAATGTGTACGTTACGACAATCTCGTATGGACAGGGATTGTTGCAGCAACATTTTTGGCAGCGATGGGCCCTGTAAAGGAAAAACGACGCAATAAAGTAACTAAATATAATATTTATATGTATCTTACGCGGAAAGAGAACCGTGTCTGTAGAAATAGTACCTATATTACGATACAAGGGCGAAAAGTAGGAAATTCGCAACGAGTGGCGATAAATTAAAACATGGCCGAAGGAAGTGTTTTAAGTTGACACGAGTTGCGAATTACATATTCGTACGTGTACCTATACGTTTTACCTACAGTAGGGGAGACCAAGGTGAGTGAAAACAGAGGTAAGGACAGTAAGTACAGTCAGGAACAAAACACTTAGCTATGCACTTTATAGAAAATCAATAATTTACAGCGACATCGTTTATTGACATGAAAAAGCATCCGTAGAATTTATCACCCCTTTTTTGGAAGTCGGATAAGAATACAGAACAACGTTTATATACATATATCCCGTATATACGGGACTGTCACCCTATTTCTTACGTTTTTGTCCCGTAAATCAATACAACTGTAGATTACGTACACTAATGGTCACAATCATTTCTGTTTAAATATATTGTTTCTATACCTATAGTTTAAACTATGAGAGTATGTATTTATTAAAATCTAACTCGTTAATTAGTGCCCACCTGTCTATAACATCGCCTTGAAAGCGAATTATTCGTCTAGTTAGTTAGGTTAGTCATTTTATCTACACACACCCTCCCCCCTACCCAAACAACCCACATAAACCCTCTATGATGCCTTTAAAATCCGTAAATAATGGCCAACATTACGATAAACTGTTTTGTTACACCAAATTTCTTATCTGTTATAATGTAGTTATTGCTTCATAACCACATCAAAATCGATTTGGTTATGCATTCAATTTTGGAACATCTCTAAAAAAAAAGCAATTCGATTTGACCTCTATTCTAATATCATTCGAGATGCCTTTTTGTTCGAAATGAAATGTCAATTGCATATAATTTTGACATAACTCGCATGTTAGTCAAAATTGTTTATATCGAATAATAGGAAAAAAAAAAACTACATGCGTGAAAAAGTTTTCATTTACCGCCATTTGACGTACAGTTTATCTTTTAATTAGGTTTAGGTATAAAATGAATTTGTTTTGTTGTTTTTAAGGTAACTATAGCAAAAGCTTCGTTTAAAATAAGCGATAAAAATATTTCGGTGACGCCACCATATAATCCATATATCCGCGAGTTCCGCCAAGAGAGCAACGATGCACCAACGGAGGCTGTAATTTCGGTTAGTGAATATTTCATAGAAAGTTTATAATATGTGTGTAGATAAAATAGTGTATGTAACTGTACACAATTAGGCATTAAAACACTCGTGTGATCTTTTTAAGAAACTCACTTCGTTCGTTTCTTAAACCCACACTCGTGTATTTTAATGCCTTTTATTATGTAGCAGTCACATAAACTACTATGATAACTTAGTTAAGAGTTAGATAAGAATTAGCTTTAATTTTTTTTTGGTTCGGATCTAAAAATGAGCGCTCTCGCTGAGTCGCATCCATTTTACTGCAAAAATATTTGTACATTTTACCTGATTTTTGATTGCATTTTTAATTCATCGCCTTTTCGTTGGTAAATTAATATATTTTTATTTATTTATTTATTTACAACTTGCAAAAAACTTTATGAATAACAGGGTAAGTGCTGAAGACAAGGTTTAGGGTGACGGAACGTAAAGCAATAGTCATGTGTTACCTAGTTAGCATAAACGCCGCTGAAGAGTGTGCTGTCTCCTGCCCGAAGTGTGAATAAGAAGGGATGGTCGGCGCGGACCTCGTATATTCTCGGGTTGATCACGAGACTCGTCTCAACAGCTACGATGAACGCTGGAATAGAAATTCAATTTCAATTTCAATGTATGTATTTCTGACACTGGGTCCATAAAATTAGTATTACAAGTACTTAAATTTAGGAGTTTGTGCCTAAATAACGTTATATTGATTTATTTTAATTTTGACGGGAGTACCTATTTCCCGTGAAACTCAAATTTTATGAACATTCGAGTAGGTATTCGAACTTAAATTTAAGATGAATTTCGCTCGATATATTTCGAGGATACTTGAAACGGAACGAGCGAAATTCTATATATAATTACATGCATAAATCTCATCATCAATCTTTATAATGGAAATATATTATTAATGTTTATACAAGGTCTAATAAAAACAGTGCCGATCCTTTTAAGGGTCTATTCGGTATCGTGTTCTGATTACGAAAAAATATAAAAAAAAACTGTTTGCCGTGAATTTTTTTTTTCTATTTTTCTATGGGACAGGTCTTCTAATTTGGCCAACCCTACATACAAAGGCCAAAAATTTCTCGGGTCAAAAAAAAATGTTGCCCGATCGAATATGACATAACCGGATCCCCATTATTTATGTAACACCTTGTAAATGGGTAACTTTACGTTGTAAAGTCGAATATTCGAATATGATTCGCCCGAAGCCAATCATTTGTCAAGCAATATTTTACTTCATAACGTAAAGGTCTTGTTTATAAATATGAAACTTTCTTTATGCAAACAAGCACCGCCTGATGGTAAGCAGTCTCCGTAGCCTATGAACGCCTGCAACTCGAAAGGTGTTACATACGCATTGCCGACGCTAAAACTCCGCATCCTCGTTGAGTTCTGGCAACCTTACTCACCAGCAGGAACACAACACTATGAGTTTTTGATAACCAAAAACCCATAGGGCGTCATGCATGTAAAAGTTTGGCTCAGTTTTAGCATGTGTGTGTGTGTGTGTCTGACATTTTTGGATTTAAAGGACATACAAATGACGGTAATTAGAGGTACAGATATTGGTAAATGTGATATAGGATAACCATTTTAAAGCTTTTATACCTATTTTTTATGTAGCCAGCGTCTCTGAAATTACTTCAGGGCATGGAATTTAAAATTGCCTTATTTAAACCAAATTTGTACCTAATTCATTGTCCGTCCCTTGTTTTAGAGTTGTCCAGAGTTTTCATCAGCTTAGTTTTCTAATAAAAGTTGAATAGAATGGCTTAAGCTAAAATGAAAAAAAAAAACTGCACATTCAAATTTTATATATTTCGTTAGTTCAGAGAAAAACCACTATAAATTCATGTGTGACACTGGATCCGGTTACTATTCTACTGTGTACTGCTCACATGTTTCTGCGATGGCCCTGAAATGAAATACGATACAATTAATTTACTTTTAACAGAGCAACATTTTGAACGAAGCCATTTACTAAGGGCCTTATTCATAAACACGTTAGAAGTCTCAATTAGCCATTAATCGTTTGTCATTAAATATCTGTCATGGTGACATATGTATTTATAAAAAATAATTGACATCATTATTATAATCAATCTCGTAAATTAGTACCCAACTATTGTTTTTGAAACCTAACCAGGATAAGTGAGAAACTTCTATAGTCTGGGACTCAAGATGCGGTCCTGACACTACTAGAGCCTTCGAAATGATAACCTGTCCAATAGCTTCGCCTTGGAAGCGAACTATTCTAGTTAGTAAGGTATGTTATTTAATAACTTAGTTAAGAATAAGATAAGAATTAGCTTAGCAAAAGTGATATAGGTTAACCATTTTTAAGCCGTTTTACCTATTTTTAATGTAGCCAGCATCTCTAAGATTACTTCAGGACATGGAATATATAATTGCCTTATTTAAACCAAATTTGTACCTAATTCATTGTCCGTCCCTTGTTTTAGAGGGTTGTCCAGAGTTTTCTTTGAAATTATAACCTGTCCAATAGCTTCGCCTTGGTGCGAACTATTCTAGTTAGTAAGGTTAGTTATTTAATAACTTCGTTAAGAGTTAGAAGAATTAGCTTTAAGTTTTTTTGGTTGACTGAAAATCAGTGCTCTCCTTGAGTCTCATCCATTTTACTGCAAACATATTTGTAAATTCTACCCGATTTTTTTATTGCATTTTCAATTCATCGTCTTTTCGTTGGTAAATTAAAGGTAAATTATTTATCTACTGCTTGAAAAAACTTTATGAATAACAGGGTAAGTGCTGAAGATAAGGTTTAGGGTGACGGAACGTAAAGCAATAGTCATGTGTTACCTAGTTAGCATAAACGCCGCTGAAGAGTGTGCTGTCTCCTGCCCGAAGTGTGAATAAGAAGGGATGGTCGGCGCGGACCTCGTATATTCTCGGGTTGATCACAAGACTCGTCCCTTCAGCTACGAATACTGGAATAGAAATTAGGTTTGATTATTTTTTTTAGGCGGGAGTGTCTATAATATTATGTACATTCAAATACCTACCCAATTAAAAAGTTGAATTTCGCTCGGTATATTTTGAGGATACTTGTAATGGAACGAGCGAATTTCTATCTAAATAATAATAACAATCTATTATTAATGTTTATACAAGGTGTAACTAAAATATTGGAGATCCGTTTAAGGGTCTATTCGATATCATGTACTGATTAGGAAAAAGTAGAAGAAAAATTTTTCGTCGCGAATTTTTTTTTCTATGGGACAGCCAAAAATTTACGCGTCCAAAAAAAAGTTATACTTTTTCCTAATCAGAATACGATACTGATTATGCCCAAAGCCGGATCCCCACTATTTTTGATACTCCTTGTAAACCGGTAACTTTACGTTCTAAAGTCGAATATTGCTCGACATATTTTGAGTTTTCTGCCCAACAATGATTCGCCTGGAACCAATCATTTGTTATGCTACTACTTTATTACGTAAAGGGCTCTTTTATAAATATGAAGCTTGTATGTAATACTACGTCGGTGGCAAGCGTAAGGCCCGCGTGATGGTAAGCAGAATAATTTCATTTCATTTTATTTATTTCTTTAACAATAATATAATGTGTTAGAAAACTTACGAACTAATTACATACTTATAATTTAATAAAACTAAGTAATGATGCCAGCAAATATATACATTTTCTATGTTATATCTGTAGCCTATGGACGCCAAATCCAAAGGTGTTACATAAACGTTGCCGACCCCGCTCCGCAACCTCGTTGAGCTCTGGCAACTTTACTCACCGGCAGGAACACACCACTATGAGTTTTTGAAAACCAAAAACACATAAGGCGTCATCCTATCAAGTAAAGTTTTGTATTGGCTCAGTTCTGCCATCAGTTATAGCAGGTGTGTGTGTGTGTGTGTGTATGTGTAAGTATCTCTGACGGTAATGGATTTAAAGGTATACATACAAATGAAGGTAATTAGGTACAAATATTGATTTAGCATAGCATGACAATAACAACCAGATTAATTTTATTAAAAAAAAAACTATCAGTGAATAATATATAATAAAATTACTGATTTCTTAGTAATTAAAGAAGTTACCTTAACTTAATTTTATTGTTTATCTTAAATTGCTTTTTCTCGCATGAATAGCGGCATCTAGAATTGTTTGTCTTATTTCAAACTTCCGTACATCCGGCTTCGTTCGTAATATGTTCGTAATAGGTGACAGTTTTGACTCATCCCTTACCAAAAGTATCAGAACCTTCCTTTTTGCACCAACATAATTCTTCGGACTGCCTCAGGGTTCTGAACGGTCTTACCAACCAAAAGTTATCAACAATAGGTGTTTTTCCTAGAATAATATAAAAGTGATATAGGTAAACCATTTTTAAACTCTTTAGCCTACTTTTTTATGTGCCCGGCGTCTGGGGTTTTTAAAAAAATTGTAATTCATTGCCCCTTCCTATTTTTAGACAGTTGTCCAGAGTTTTCATACGCTTAGTTTTATAATAAAAGTTAAAGGTTGGTTATACTTATTAAATTGAATAAGCTGCAATAAAACAATATACTGCACATTCAAATTAATATATTTAGTTCAGAGAAAAACCACGCTTCGTTTCATGTGTGACACTGTACTGCTTTCATACTTCTGCGATGGCTCTGAAATGAAATACGACATTTTTAATTTAATGTATAATTAAGGCATTTATTTATGGCCGAAGTGGGACTGGGCAGGCCATGTACGACGTATGCACCCACAGAGGTGGGCTAAACTAGCCACGGAGTGGGTGCCACAACGTAAACGCCAGCATGGTCGGCCTAAGAGGAGATGGCGGGACGACCTGGACGCATTTCTCAGCAACTGAACGGATGCTGCAGTTTATCGGGAAGATTGGAAGTCTGGGGGGAGGCCTTTACTCAGCAGTGGGACACTTTATAGGCTCATTAAAAATTTTTATGTATTATAGACAATCAAACACATAATGTCGGAGAGAACGTGATAATAAAGTTCTTTTGACAGTTAAATTACTTAGCACATTTATTTAGATAGGACACATATTTTACATACCTACTTAATTGTTCAAATTTTAATTCTAGGCAAAATACATATATCATTAAAATTAATAATAAAAACTAAACTGTGTTAAATTAGTAAATTGACAAAGTTTTATAAACTTCTTGATTATGGCGTCTACACAAAGCTCCATTTTTAACCGACTTCAAGATTTGAAAATTTGTTCTAAATTCGGTTGTGTTTTTTTTTTAATGTTGGTTACTTCATAACTCCGTCATTTCCACATATCGTATTTCATTCGTCGAATCGAGCCGTAAAAGCTTGTAAAAACTCAACAAGAAATCACAACAATATTACACTAATTGCAATTCTGATTTGCCGAAATTAAGATTTAAAATATAATGAAGCAGGCCTTTTTATAGCTTTCTGGGCGGTTAGTGTTTATGAGGAACCAAACTAGTAATTGTGTTACTTACCTAGTTGGCAAACACTCCGGTGAAGAGTGGGGTGTTCCCTGTCCTCAAAAGGAACAGGTAGGGATGGTCAGCCGTAAAGTATATCTGTCGTGGAAGAGAAGCGTATGTCGCAGAAAACACTGAAATGGAATGAATTTATTAGTAATGAGAAATTATCAAAAAATATAAATCTATGTTTACCGTTAAATGTGCCTACTTTACTCCCCAATGGGTAATTTTGTACTATAATAGCCACATTTTAGTATTAGAACATGATAGTAGTGAAGATATCAACATACCGCAATTTAATAATTAATAAAAAAACGAATGTTGCCGTAAATTTTTTTGGAGAAAACTTTACAAAAATGTTGGAGAAAATTTTAGAACATTTTACAGTACTTAGAGAGACTAACAGTACAAAATTTTGCCGCGGTGTGTGCAACAAACGGACGTGTATTTGGTTGTGTTAATAAATGTAATTAAATTTGTGACACGTAAACAAAGTATAATAAACTCTGCGCAGTATAGTAATTAAGTTTGAAGTTTTAAGTAGACAAGTGCAGTTAAAAACACAGTGACGCGGCCAACATTGAGGTGACGGCTCTTCACCCCCTCGGGGGATAGAGACGCTTGTTATTTTTTAACCCGCTCTCGCACACGTCTGCAGCACGCTTGTTTTCGAAGCGGCGCGAGCGCGCCCGATAATATTGCTCCTTCTCACTAGCACACAGATCCCGCGCTCACTAGAAGTGGCATTATGGACGAAATTACGCCTAGCGGATCGCAACCGGACCTGACTAAACTCCGGCAAGAGTTGGAATGCTCTTCCAGTATGCGAAAGCGAAAATCACCGGATGATTCGGACTATAGTGACTTTATAAAACAAGTCCAAGAGCTAAGGTCGGACTTTCAAGATAAATTCGGGGAGTTCAGTAAAAATCAGAACGAAATGTTAGCTAATTTATGCAAGGATTTTCGTGAATTAAAAGAACAGATAGCGGACATTAAAAATGTCAACAACAGTGTGATGCAAGAACAGACAGCATTAAAAGAAGATATTCTACAGCTAAAACGAACAAACCAGGAAACTTTAGGAAAAGTAGACTGTCTCGAAAAAGATCTAACAATGCTTAAAAACCAACCACAAAATATTGCAGAGGTGTCAAATTTGTCATACGAAAACATGCTACAAGAGATAAAGGAACGAAATTTAAGAAATAAAAATATAATCATTGTCGGTATCCAAGAACCTACAAGCACCGATGCAAAGGAACGAAAAATGCAAGACAACAACTTGGTAAAAGAAATAATCAGACAAGTCCATAAAGATTGTTCCAATCCCGATAAAATTATACGTCTAGGAAAATACAATAAATACAAAAATCGACCAATTAAAGTGAGTTTCAACAATGAAAATGACACAAAACAAATACTCCGAAACAGAGAAAACATTGGCATGGACAATATAAAAATATACGGGGATAGAACCCCGCTTCAACAGGATTATTTGAAGCGACTTAAAGAACAACTGGACCAACGCCAGCTAAGCGGTGAGCAGAATCTAATTATTAAATATATCAAAGGTGTCCCGCAAATTGTCAAAGACCAGTCAAAAAACTAGATCGTAAAGGCATTTATTCCAGTGATGATGATATAGTTTATAATAAAATTGACAACTATGCAGACATACCTATAAGCAGCACATCGCTAAAATTTCTATACGCCAACGCTCGAAGTCTCATGACGCGAGGAAAACTAGACGAACTTAAGTGTATCTTAAAGTCCTTCAAGAGTCACATACATGTTATAATCGTGACAGAAACATGGATAAAATCAGATAATGATGCGATTCTTCTGGAAATACCTAACTACGCACACTGCTACAATTACAGACCTGATAAAATAGGAGGTGGAGTTTCAATCTATGTACATAAGAGTCTTAACCATAAAATAACAGAAAACTTGTACAGCAGTGGCGTTAATTATATCTGGATTTACTTAGAAAAATTTGCGCTCCATATTGGAGGTATATATAGACCTGGATACTCAAACATAGACTCGTTCCTATACGAATATAGTCAAAAGTTAGAGCAACGCCAGAGAGTTATAACTTTTGGAGATTTCAATCTTGATTTACTCGATAAAAATCAAGCCGCCATAGAATACTTAAATATGCTGGAAGAAAATGGAGTAAATATACTAAACAAAATTGATATAGAGTACGGCACAAGAACGACGAATACAACTAATACCTTACTAGATCATGTAGCAACTAATTTAAGAAAAGAACATTTTGAGATAACCATAATAGAATCAGCGCTATCGGATCACAAACAGATATGCTTAGAAGTTAAGAAAATGAAACATAATCCAAGAGAGAAAGTCCAATACGAAGCCATAGACTATGATAAATTATATAAAAGCTTTACAAATTCAGCTGAAGAAAGTGAAACATATGAAAATCTGGAAAAAAACATTAAAGAAAAGATAGAATCATGTAAGATAGTGAAAACAAAGATACAAAATCTGCCACAAGACGAATGGATAAATAGGGAAATAATAAATGGAATAAATGAAAGGAATTACTACTGGCGGCAGCTGAAAGGGGATATAAACAATACAGAATTAAAAGAGAAGTTTGTAAGGAAGAGAAATCAAGTAACAATTACTATAAAGAAAACAAAGAATACTTACTACCAAAACTCATTTGCTAAATTTAAAAATAAACCAAAGAAAATGTGGGCCATGATAAATGATTTATCCAAAAACAAGTTAAAGGAATCTGTTATGCCAACAAGTTTAGATACGGGAAATGGAGAAATAATAAACCAACAAGAAATATGTGAATACTTCAACGAATATTTTGCTACCATTGGGTCCGTATTAGCCAACAAAATTCCTGATATGTATCACAATACTATAGACACTAGTACATTATGTAACCGCTCTATTCCCGACAAACATCTTACAGAATTCGAACCTTGCACCACTTCCGAAGTCCGCAAAATAATCGATCATCTTGACGCTAACACAAGTACAGGAATAGACAAAATTAGCACTAAAAGTATTAAATGTATCAGAGACCTAATAGTTGCTAAACTAGCAAACAGTTTCAATCAATGTTTACGAGATGGTACATTTCCTGACAGTATGAAGATAGCCAAAGTAACGCCAATATTTAAAACCGGAAAACGAACCTGTCCAGGAAACTACCGCCCTGTATCAGTTCTTCCTATACTTTCTAAAATATTAGAGAAAATTATTCACACGAGGCTTCAGACATACCTTAATTCGATAAACTTCCTTTCTGAATTTCAATATGGATTCCGAGCTAAATCGAACACCCTATCTGCAACGTTAGACCTAGTAACAGATATAAGACAAAATATAGATAAAAGAAACTTGGGACTCTGTATATTTGTAGATTTAAAAAAAGCATTCGACACCATTAGTCACTTTTTGATGTTTAAAAAGTTAGAACATATAGGAGTCGAAGGAAAAGCTCTCTCAATGATCAAATCTTATCTAGAAAACCGGCAACAAGTCTTAAAAATAGGCAGCATGATTAGTAGTCCTAAAAAAATCACATACGGCATACCGCAGGGGTCAATTTTGGGCCCACTACTTTTTATAACCTATATAAATAATATCACGGATCTTGATTTACAGGGACAAGTATCTCTCTATGCGGACGATACTTGCTTGATGTATTTTGGAAAGTCAATCGATGAACTCATAGATCGTGCTCAAAGCGACTTAAACAAGCTAACAGATTGGTTTAAACAAAATCTTCTCACTATTAACGCATCAAAAACTAGTTATATGATATTTTCCGCTAAAAATAAAACTATTGGACCTTACGAATCACTACATATCAATGGAGAAATAATTAAAGCTTCTTCACAAGAAAAATACTTAGGTCTATTACTTGAGCCGCGCCTTACTTGGAATCTCCAAATAGACCGTGTCAGGAAAAAAATGATCTCGCTAACAGGCTCACTGCGCCATGTCGTCGGCTGTTTCCCTAGAAATGTACGCTATGTAATTTACAACTCATTAGTAAAGCCACATCTAGAATATTTAATTGAGATCTGGGGTTGCGCGGCAAGCACTCACTTGAATAAGTTGCAAACATCGCAAAATAAGCTACTAAAGGTATTATTTGGATATGACTATTATACTTCAACAAGAAAAATTTACGAAGAACTTAAAATTATGCATATTAAACAAATTTACGTTTTTAAAACCTGTATCTTGGTCTATAAAATTTTACATAAGAAACTGCATACAAAACTTTCATTTACATATAAGCAGAATAAATATAATCTTCGAAATAAACATAGCTTAAAGTTACACTTCCATAGAACAAATTACGGAAAACGAAGTATTTTAAACGAAGGTGCAAAATTGTACAACAAATTGACGCCGAGTATTAAAAATAGTCCTTCGTTCAAAATATTCAAAAATAAACTGAAACGGTATGTTGTTGAAAATATTTCGCTAAAATAGTTAAATACATATAACAATTGCAATCAAAAAAGGCAAATCAGCCTATTAACTTAAACGAATATTTTCAAATACAAAACTGCTTGGTATACGACGTTAACTAAAAAAAAAAAAAAAAACTTATACTGCTCCTAAAATACTTTTACATTAAGAAGCATGACATATTTTGATCTAAAACTATTAATTCTTGGATACTGTAATCGCAGAGTTATGCATGTTGTTGTTACGCTACCCACTCTTAATTAGTTAATATTGTACAGTTTTTGCATTGCACGGCCGCGGGTGCGCTACGAATACCAACCTTACTCCTATTCAAATAAGTATATATGCGAATTCACTCGTGTTTCCGAGGGATGCAAAAACATACACACCACGTCATTGTATAGCATTAAGTTAAATTTAAATTCTCATTTTAAGTGAATAATGTATATTCTTATGAGAATAAATGTCTTAAACCATAATCGTTATATAAAATATTACGATGATGTAACAATAGGAATCATTAAAACCACACTTTGACTACCGAAACAGTACATAGAAATCTCAAGATTAACAAACAGCACAGCGGATGTCATTTCAGATCTAGAGCAGAGCCCAACTGGGGAAGTACCTCCACCTTACAGAAAACCGCAGCCAAATAACACCCTACCCACCCTACCCAATAGACCCTACTCATAGTGTTGTGTTCCTGCTGGTGAGTAAGATTGCCAGAGCTCAACAAGGGTGCGGAGTATTAAGGTCGGCAACGCGCATGTAACTCCTCTTGAGTTGCAGGCGTCCATAGGCTACGGAGACTGCTTACCATTGGCGGGCCGTAAGCTTGTTTGCCACCACCGACCTATTCAAATAAAAACCGACAACGTCTACTATACTGGACATCCCAAGACAAAAAAATCTAAATCTTAAAGCATAGCGATACTTTAGGGCCGGTACAGACGGACTGCAACTCAAAGTTGCAGTCCAGAACCATACAAGTTGCAGTCGAGTTGCAGTCCGTCTGTACCGGGCCTTACTGGTAGCTTAAGTGAACAATAATTATGTTACTTTTAAGTAAATCTAATATTTATCAAGAGTCTTAAACTGTATGGTAACCTTTTTGAGTTGTGCCATTTAAAAAATAAATATACAAGTTTATACGAATAGACCAAGTGGGAAATAATATCCCCTTATAAGGGGTAAAACCTCCCGATTATAGTCAAGTACTACAAATATGGCCCACAAGTTCATCACGTAATTAATTATCAGTCCCAATATAAGTCACAATCCTAATATAGTAAATGTAGCCTTTTTGTTCATATTTATTATGGCGGGAGGGAATACAATCTATGTGTATGAAAAGTGTCCATCAAAAAACCTTAAATAGCGCCATGATACACCGCGGACAAATGTTTGACTTCGATAAAAAAAAAACAAATCACTGACAGCGCACTTCACTCCGTCAACAACGTCTAAGTTCATGTCATGGCCTTGTGCTACCCTAGCGCCACCGGAGAGATTTCGAACTATTATTTACAGCTGCCAGCTGGACACTTTAGCTACACTAGCTACAGTTCTCCCAAAAGAGATTGTTCTTTTTACTTCTACCCTCCAAAATATTTATCACGCAATCTTTGAACATTAAAGACACCGTTCGGATTCAGATTAAACCGCCGCATTATTGCAGCACGACATTACTACCGACTGCATTGCTGCAGAAAATTTCAAAAATCTGAGCTACTTTTTGATTTTATTATAAATATATATGAACCCGATTGCTCTCATTATAAAATGTAAGTGCCTCTTTAACTTTGCTCAACCCATTACCATCAAGATTTCATCTCTTTGATTTTCCCAATCCAAGTGATCGAGTCTATAACCACTCTCTTTAACTTCCGCTTACCCCTACCACTTCCTAACTAAAGTATTGCCAGGTAAGTCATAAAACATTGCCCATCATTCTGACATGCCCATATTGCTAACGTAAAATTCATATTTGCTTACACTATCTGGTATTTAAAAATCATGAGAATTTTGTCTGCGTTTTTTCCTCCATAAACATATTTTACCTTAGAACTACGACATTCAGATAAGGGTCATGACGGTACGAAGATACTCGCTTTGATTTTAGACCATGTTTGGTATCTTTTGTATATTTGAGTGATTTCACGGTACTGTATATAGTTAACTAATAACTTAAAGGTGTTTCAGTGGTTTTTACCGCTGCATGTTTCGTAATGAAAAAAAGTTGCGGAATAGTTAATTTATTTATCAAAAATTAGTTTTCTCGTAGTTTTTTCAACATGTCATGACAATTAACTTTATCTTGATGTCTGTGATCCGCAACTGTCCATCGCAGTCCTCAGTAGCTCCATTAACCGGTGGTTCGGCCCTGAGAAATAAAAAAAGGATTAGTGCGTTTATAATTTTGGGGTAAGAATTTATTTAAATATTAAATAATAGCACATAACTACAGTATCCAGAAATAAATATTGCACACCAGCCTTTGCAAAGAGACAATGAGCTGTTTTGCGACGAATTCCCAACACTGGCGACCGTCCATCAATTATCGTACTTAATTATTATTTGATGAATGAAGCAGTGGTGGTCGAGTGAATCTGACATCCGACTTTCAATCCTGAGGTCGCGGGTTCAAATCCTGCTTGTACCAATTAGTTTTTCGGAACTTATGTAAGGAATATCATTTGACACCGATTCAGGGACGAATCATGTTGCTCCTTCCTAATATATCGCACTATCCTTTTGGGCTATTTTGAGTTGTCGAATTTTAATCTATTTTATCTGTGGGCTGTGCATGCAAAGGGACGTCAAGTTTTGCCAACCCTAATAATTGGTCGTAGCAACGCTGAGCCGAAAGGAGCCGAAAGTGCCCGATAGGTCCAGTTTCACCTCACTGATCAAAGATCATACTGCACTTTATTCAATTCAATTCAATATATATTTATTTCAGACCAAATTACAGTCCGTATTTGTTAGTTAAGTACAGTAAAACTATATGAACAGTGGTACAGTTTATGGACTTTATTAGTTCACGTCAAATTGATATCATGTAAACTTTATGATATGACATATTATGACAAACGTCACATAGGTTGTGTCTGACAACGCTTTACGAAGTTGTTGTTGAGATTCAAGATGGCGAAGACATCTCGAGATTTTTTTTTGTGTTTTAGCTCATTAATGTCGTTTAAAGTGTAATATTGATAGCTTATTATGCAGTGAACTATCATGGAAGTGTGCAGCTAGTGAAAAACTAATTTTGAAACGCGTTTAACCATGTTTTACTCAACACTCGGCAATCCATCGTGACTTTTAGTAAAGTCCAGCTATCTCTTTATTAAAAGCAACTACCGAACAACGTCATGCTCTACGAACACACTTAAAAGTTACCACTGAATAACGACACTTGACACTGGCAAAATCATCATAGTTAAAAATTAGCATATTACGTTACTGTGTCGTACATTTAAAGGGCCATATGTACTGTAAAACGTTGTACGATACATGTGCGAATAGGTAATTCGCAACTCGTGTCGATTTAAAACACTCCCTTCGGTCGTGTTTTAATGTACTATTACAGTACATACTCGTATGATGCTACTTTACCGCCCAAGTGCGGTTACTAGCACTATACGTGCGTATGTCGGAAATTTAAAACTTAACTCGTGTCGATATAAAACACACCTTGTTTTAATTTATTGCCACTCGTTGTGAATTTCCTACTTTCCGCACTTGAATTGTAATGTACTATTGTATTGAAAAGCGATGAAGCAACAGTAATTAACAGGCCAATTTGAACGTGCACTGATATCAAACCGATATTAGAATCATAATATCAGCGCGGGCGTCTCGCTCGCACTAATACTTGTGCGGACAAGTCTGAGCGAAATGAACGCGAAATGACAGTTCATTCTAATATCGGTTTGATGTCAGTGCATATTCGAATTGGACTGATAGTCTAACACTTACCTAGTTAGCGAATACTCCGCCAAAGAGTGCGCTATCTCCCGCCTTCAGGAGGAAAATGAAGGCATGGTCTGCAATAAACTCCCGCACTCTAGGTGGAGGCCAACTTGCTGCCATGGGAACGGGGAACACTGAAATGTGAAAATATAAGCACTTGTTAGCTAGAACATAGCCATAAAAAAGAATAATGGTTAGCAATAAGGAAGAATCCAGAAGATAAGACAAATAAAGGTCGAGATAAGTTACTTATTCAGAAAGTACTGGCCAGATGTAATAAGGCGACTCACACACTGAGAACACAATTTGTGTCATCGGCGCGTAAATTATATTATTGATTACAAATTACCCTTACAAAGTATACATGTCATTTTTTTTAAGTGACCTTAATTTATGCTAAGGAATACGATATTTTAATGGTGATTGATTGTTTTTTTTCTATTATACTCTCGCAAAATAAACTCATTGTCATATATGTACTAGTAATGATCTGTTTAAGTTGTTTAGTAGAAATGACAAAGCGCCTAAAATTATCATATAAGCAAACTTTGCAAAAATATCATATGTCAAACAAAACACACTCAAATATAGTTACGGCACAACTATACACCCAAGCAAGCAGCTTGGTCATATAGATAATAGCAATATTAGCACACACACCAAACAACAAACAGTTGAAGAAATAAGGAAGATCGACAAAATGGATTAACTAATGGAGAACAACAAACCTGTAGACAAACCGCGGCAACCTAATCGCTTTGACGCGTATAACGGCACGCGTAAAAACCGCAAATAACGGGCAGGATTAAGATATCAGGATATCAGATATTGTACAACAAATTCATTATCTGTAAACATGTTATTATTGCTAATTGTGTTACATTTTTTTTTTTTGGAATTTTATAGCTTGGATGCCAGCCCTTTAAGCCAAATCTCATAGAATAAAACTAGAGATAGGGGCAAGCTATGATGGCGCCATCTATGCAAACATTTGACAGTTGCCAACCCGATTTTGACAAATCTTGCGTGTTACTAGATATGGAACGATATGGCAGCAACCCCCCTATACTCTAGTTTATCTCTGAATTAAAAAAAATATCAGATATTGTACAACAAATTCATTATCTGTAAACATGTTATTATTGCTAATTGTGTTACATTTTTGTTTTTTTTTTTGGAATTTTATAGCTTGGATGCCAGCCCTTTAAGCCAAATCTCATAGAATAAAACTAGAGATAGGGGCAAGCTATGATGGCGCCATCTATGCAAACATTTGACAGTTGCCAACCCGATTTCGACAAATCTTGCGTGTTACTAGATATGGAACGATATGGCAGCAACCCCCCTATACTCTAGTTTATCTCTGAATAAAAAAAAAACTAGGGACGCGTGACATGTGTGTAAAAGTTTTCATTTAAGTACCGCCATTTGAGGTTCAGTTTATTTTTTAATTAGTTTATACATATGTTGTGTATAAACTAACAAAAACAACATAAAATCGAGTAAAATGAGCGATAAACATATTTCGGAGACGCCTACTCATATTCACGAGTTCAGCGAGTGAATAACGATGCCCTAAGCCGGCTGTACCATATGGTTCCTGAATATATTAGATATATATAATATATATAATAGAGAGCTTATAATATGTGTGTAAATAAAGCAGTGTATGTAACTACTCATAATATGGCATATAACACCCGTGTGGTCCTTTTATGAAACTCATTTCATTCGTTTCATAAACCCCACACTTGAGTTTGAGTGGTTTTACCACTGCATGTTTCGTAATGAAAACAAAGTTGCATAACAGTTAATTTATTTATAAAAAATAGTTTCCTCGTAGTTTGTTCAACATGTCTGTGATCCACAACTTTACTGTCCGTCTGTGTATTTGTTAGGGCCCTGAGAAATAAAAACACGATTAGTGCATTTATAATATAATTGAGGTATGACTTTATTTAAATATTTAAAAGCTCATACCTACATACATGTAGAAATGAGTCGACTTTCCAAAGACTGATTATGCATTATTGATTGCCGGCTGGACTTATTTATATAATGGACTTTCTGCACAAAGCGGAAAGTGAAAAGTAAGTCAGTTAATTTATTCGATAGCGTGACGTGACGTACGCGTTTGCGTTAAGTCTCATTTTGTATGGGATTTTGAGTTACCAAAACAGCCCGCTTGGCGCGCTGTTTCAAAATCCCATACAAAATGAGACTTAACGCAAACGCGTACGTCACGTTACGCTATCGAATAAATTTAAACTAGGGGTTCTGATTACGTGGGATAGGTACACTTATACCGTCTTTAAAAGGATTACGAAAAATTCCTCACAATAACAGATTTTTATTGGACTGTTTCTATAGGTATTATAGGTGCCTACAAAAATTATTTTTTTGATGTTGTGAGGCATTGTATAGGATGGCATAGTAGTTGCAAGGAATTATAAAAGAAAAGCAATGAAGTAACACAGTAATATTGAATACAAATGAAATAAAATAAAAATACTTACCTAGTTGGCGAAAACTCCACCAAAGATCGCGCTATCTCCTGCATTCAGGATAAAAACGAAGGGATGGTCTGCAATAAACTCCCGCACGGTCGGCGGAGGAGACCAACTCAAAGCCGTGGGAACGTTGAACACTGTAATGTAAAAAGCACTTATTCATTATTTTCTTTAACATGGCCTAGAAAATAATGGTCAATATTTGTTAGTCATAGTGAAGAAACTAACACCAGGAGGCATAAGGAATAAGAAAAAGCACAAGATGAATTATTAATTCACAATATACTAGAAACCATAAAGGTAATTAGGTTATTCATACACTGAGAACACAATCTGTGGCATCGGGGCGTGAGCTATATTATTTATTACAAATTGAATTTATAAACGTTTTATTTTTATTTTTCTATTAAACGAATTGTCATATTTCAATTAGAAGTTAGTCGTAGAAAAACTATCTAACTATCTTATTTTTTATTTTTTAACTGCACAATAAAGACTATTTACTTACTTACTCACTACTTAGGTATTTTTTTTTGTAGAAATGACAAAGTGCCTGAAAATATCATACAAGCAAACTTTGCAAAAATATAATAACTCGGTGTCAGGAAAAACTTACCCAAGCAAGAAGCTTGGTCTCCTAGATAATATCAATATTAGCATACACACAAAATAAACAATAAAACGTTGAAGAAATGCTGGAAGCTTGAAAAAACGACTAGTATCTAATGAAAAACAACCTGTAGAGACCGCTGCAACGTCATAGCTTTGGCGTGTTAATAAACTTATACATAACTAAGAAAAAGGATTTTGTGTCAATCTAGTGCTAGGTAAGTACGTACATCCTAAATGGCTCACTGTGTTATTTCAGAGGATTTATTCGCAAGTAAGTCCCAGGTTTACAAAAATACAAAGTCGATAAACTTTCACTCATGAATGAATATTGCACCCCGGTAAGTCCTTAAACTACGTCCAAAAGAGAGGTATGGGCATTGTGAATGTCATCTCACTTTGTGTGGTAGGGCATAGCACAGCGGATGTCATTCTAGAGCACAGCCCAACTAAACAACTAAGGAGGTACTTCCCCCTCCATCTTACAGAAAACCGCAGCCAAATAACACTAGACCTAGAATAGTGTTGTGTTCCTGCCGGTGAGTAAGGTTGCCAGAGCTGAACGAGGGTGCGGATTGTTAGGGCCAGCAACTCGCATGTAACTCCTCTGCAGTTGCAGGCGTACATAGGCTACGGAGACTGCTTATCATCAGGCGGGCCGTAAGCTTGTTTGTCACCGTATAAAAAAATATCATGGATGGCTTTCAATTATTTTAGGTTAGCTGGAATAAAACTTGCCTCGTCAATACTTAATAATTAGGCTCTAATTCTCATGAAAATGCACGTTGTCATGTAAAAATGACAGCACGCACACAAACACAAACACACAGCACGACCCGCAAAAGTAGCGAGGTGTTCAAACGGATCTGAACGTATATTTTTAGTGTTGTGATAATAATTAATAAGAGTATGTACCAACAGATCAGATAAAACACTTGGCGTTTTGAACCAGTTGCTTTCAATTTCAATACGAGACCTTTTTGAGAACGACATGAGACCACCACGCTAAACTTGGCACCCATACTTAGCACTCTTGGAAATGACAATGTATGACCGCGCGCGCTCATACTTCACGTAAATATTGGCGAGCGACTTAGCATGGTTGGAATTTGCATTGGTTCAGTTTATTAAATATGACATATAAAATTAAAGCAATAAACAACTAAGAAGTTTATATTTCGTCAATAGAAACTGGTCGTAATATAAGCGTTGGTGACCTAGCGGTAAGAGCGTGCGATTTGCAATCCGGAGATCGCGGGTTCAAACCCCGACATATCATTTGATATTTACCAGTCGCTTTTCGGTGAAGGAAAACATCGTCAGGAAACCGGACTAATCCCAACAAGGCGTAGTTTACGCTCTGGGTTGGAAGGTCAGATGGCACTCGCTTTCGTATAAACTATGCCTACGCCAAATCTTAGGATTAGTTGTCAAGTGGACCCCAGGCTCCCATGAGCCGTGGCAAAATGCCGGGACAACGCGACGAAGAAGAAGAAGAAAAAGAAACTGGTCGTAATATATTTAAAATAAATCAAAATGTGTCTCTGTTTATGCAAGTATCTACAATATGTTACCCGTTACTCTTGCTTTTGAGGGTAGTATAGGGATTTTTCATTGGCAGTTGGCTGCATAAAGATGACATTCGAATGGTAACTGCAGCGGCATTACTGCACCGGCGTCGACGCCAACGATGTCATTGTTAATTAATTTCCTTGATAAAATAAGTAACAGCTGCCGGTTCGAGCGTCCTCTTGATAGTCTCGCCTCGCGATTAATTCCATTGCTTTCTGCTAATCTATATTGTTTAAAGTGTAACATCGATAGCTTATTATACAGTAAATAAATGTGATCGTGAGGAAACCTGCATACATCTGCGAAGAAATTCAAAGGTATACCTATAGATATACCTGAAATAAATTATTTTTATTTTATTTTTTATTTTATTTATGTGAAGTCCCCAATCCGCATTGGGCTAGCGTGGGGACTATAGCCCGAGCCCTCTCGCACATGAGAGGAGACCTGTGCCCAGCAGTGGGACGTATATAGGCTGAATTATTATTATTATAAATGTGATAGTGTGCAGTGAATGGAGCAATAATCTAGAAAGAATTTTTGAGTCAACGACCGATAATCCAAGTGCCATGTGTAAATTTCAATTCAATTCAATTCAAATATACTTTATTCATGTAGGCCTAGCAACAAGCACTTATGAATAGTAAGACAGTATTACATATAATTATCTTAATCTAATTATCAGAGCAATTTATTGATGTTGTAAATATTATTCCATATATAATACTAATGAATATAATTCATAGATCAAATTGAATACTAAAAATTTCACAAAATACAGTCATACAAAAAAAATATGTATAAAAAATACTAGTCTAGATTGTTTCTAGAATAAATTCTAAATGTCAAACAAATATAATAAAAACAACAAAGGAAATACATGCATTGGAATATCCATTTCATCATCATTATTCAAATATAATAAATAATTAATCATTTCGAATCACAATTAATCCCACGTTGTTTTATCAATCATGTAGTCTTGTGTGGTATAATAAGCTTTAGAAATAAGTTTACGCTTTACATGATTCTTAAATTTATTAATTGGTAACTCAGTAATATGGTTTGGAAGTTTATTATAAAATCTCACACAATTACCCATGAATGATTTTTTAATTTTATGGAGCCGAGTGAAGGGCACGGCGAGCTTATGTTTATTTCTAGTATTAATATTATGAATGTCACAATTTTTCTTAAAATCGGCAATATTTTTATGCACATACAGAATATTCTCATAAATGTATTGACAGTGCACTGTCATGATGTCAATTTCCTTAAATTTATCTCTCAGTGAGTCTCTATGGTTCATTTTATATATTGCTCGAATAGCCCTCTTCTGCAGAACAAAAATGGTATTTATCTCTGAAGCACCACCCCACAGTAAAATACCATATGACATAATGCTATGGAAGTAACTAAAATATACTAATCGAGCTGTTTTGACATCAGTTAACTGACGGATTTTGCTTACTGCAAAAGCTGCAGAACTCAGTCTATTCGAAAGAGTAGCAATATGGGGACCCCACTGGAGTTTAGAATCTAAAGTTATACCAAGAAAAACTGTACTATCAACTAATTCCAATTCCTCATCCTTCACAATGACACTTGTTTGTACATGCCTTACATTACTAGTGACAAACTTAATACATTTAGTCTTATTCTCATTTAACAATAAATTATTAACATTGAACCAATTTACTACTTTAGAAATAGCATCGTTTACATCATTGTAAGCTTGTTGCTGTCGTTTGACTTTGAAAATAAGTGAAGTGTCGTCTGCAAACAATACTATATCATGGTGGGTCTTTACAAGGAATGGCAAGTCATTTATGTAGATAAGGAACAGGAAAGGTCCCAATATTGACCCCTGTGGTACACCCATAGAGACCAATGACCCCGGTGATCGCTGTCCATTCACATCGACCCTTTGTATTCTACCATTTAAGTAGGACTTAAGTAAATCCAGTGCCGCTCCTCTAACTCCATAATAGTGTAGTTTCCTGATTAATGTTTCATGACAAACGCAGTCGAAGGCCTTAGACAAATCACAGAAGATACCTATAGCATCTCGTGACTCCTCCCAGGCATCGAAGATATGCTTAATTAGCTCAACACCAGCATCGGTTGTCGAGCGACCCCGTGTAAAACCAAACTGCTTATTATGCATTAAATTATTGACGTTAAAATGTCGTACTAATTGAGAAAGAATTAATTTTTCAAAAATCTTACTGAACGTTGGTAGCACAGATATCGGTCTAAAGTTAGTGGGGTCAGAGTTGCTACCCGATTTAAATAAAGGAGTTATTTTACTATGTTTCATTAAATCAGGAAACTCGCCGCAATCAACACTGTTGTTAAATATAATTACTAAGTCAGGCGCTATAATTTCTACTAAGGATTTGACAGCATGGACAGAGACTCCCCAGAGGTCATTCGTTTTTTTGACATTAACCGAATTAAACGCCTTTACTACATCGGAGGTACAAACACGTTCAAAATGAAAATCTCCACAACACTCTGGAGCGTTATCTTTTAATAGAGTAACAGCAGATGAGGGTGATGAATTTAAATCCTTAGTTGTGAAAACTGGTACGTCAGTGAAAAAAATTTTAAATTCTGTAGCTACTTCTAAATTGGAATCTATAATTTTGTTATCAATATTTAGTTTAAAATCATTCACTCTGTGTTTCGAGCGACCAGTCTCCACATTGATTACTTTCCAGGTTGCTTTAATAATGTTGGTACTATTTTTTATTCTTTGACTTAGATAATTTCGCTTAGCTATATGACAATCTATTTTAAACTTTTTCGAATATTGCTTGACATGTTCTTTAAATTCATCACTCGTGTTAAACCGCCGTTCCTCATACAAGGCATACAGTGCACGTCTTCGTTGATGTAAGTCCGCAGTAGCCCACTCACTAAAAACTGATGCACCACTAACTACGACCGATTTTGAAGTAAATATCGCATTATAATGATCCATAAAAGTGTGAAAGAATGAATTATACATACTATTTGGACCCATATCGGAAGACAAAAAGGGTAGCGCCTGAACTAGACTTTGCTTCATTCTTTCTACGCGGTCCGAGGTTACTGGTACAAAAGTTATTTGTTTTCTTAAAGTATTTTTCCTTAATGTCTCAAATACCATTAATTGACCTAAGTGGTCTGATTCTAAATTACTGATAACTTTTTTAGTAATAGGAACAATATCAGTGAAAATATTATCTATACAGGTTGCACTAGTAGCAGTCACTCTAGTAGGCTCCATAAACATGTGGTTGAGATTACCAGATTTGAATAGATTCAACAATCTACAAGACATTGTTGAATTTTCCAAAATATTTACATTAAAGTCGCCGCATATAAATAATTTCTTACTAGAAGATGATATTTTAAGTAGCACAGAATCCATTACACTTTCAAATATTTCAAAATTACTTAATGGCGGCCTATACACACAGACAACAATAAATTGCTCAGCAAATTGCTAAAGTTCAGCTATCGCTTTATAAGAGCTAATAAAATCACCTTACACTGTCTTACTTACTTACTTTTAATATATAATATATAAAAACTTAAATACATAGAAAACACCCATGATTCAAGAACAAATATCCATGCTCATCACACAAATAAATGCCCTTACCAGTATTTGAACCCGGGACCATCAGCTTCGTAGGCAGGGTCACTACCCACTAGGCTAAACCGGACGTTACTTACTTACTAACCGTACAATTTTAGTCGTATTTAAAGCTCCTAATACTTTGAAACTGGGGCAATTGTCCCACTGGACTGAAGCCATTTAATTTTAGAAGAATGAATGATAGAAAATTAATATCATAGTTTTAAGTCAGGTCCCCACTGAAAACCAGCGCCACGGATTGCCGCGGCATTATGCTGAGTGGGAATCCTATTTTAGCGTCCAATGTTTTTCTTTCTCTGTACTCATATGTTCTTCTTTTTTACAAATGTAATGTGTTGTGGCGTTAAATAAATGTATTTTCTTTCTTTCTTTCTTTCAAAAAATAAGTAACAGATTAGGCGTTCTATTCGCGGCGGTAGTACAGTAAACGTATTAAATATCGATACGAACAAAGTGACAAAGATATGTACATACTACCATAATATATATATGTACATACTACCATAATATATATATACCATAATATATATATGTACATACTACCATAATATATATATTATGGTAGTATGTACATATCTTTGTCACTTTGTTCGTATCGATATTTAATACGTTTACTGTACTACCGCCGCGAATAGAACGCCTAATCTGTTACTTATTTTTTGAAAGAAAGAAAGAAAGAAAATACATTTATTTAACGCCACAACACATTACATTTGTAAAAAAGAAGAACATATGAGTACAGAGAAAGAAAAACATTGGATTTTCTATAGAAAATAAGGTCGTGTATACATATTTTTGACATTTTGTCCGTATCGTTAATACCTTGACTGTACGAGAGCGACAAGCATCGCCCACGTCGACGCCGAAGTAGTAATGTAGCTGTATTTGCCATCCGAATGTTACCTTAAACGTTTATATGAGTGAAATAAAATGCAAAGGAAATTTCGATTTTTTATTATTATTTTAAAAATACACTTGTTCTGTATTTCAATGATAATGCAGCTGCACCTGCTTACCGGTGTCCCTGAAATAAAAAAATAGTTGTACTCAATTTAATAGAGGATGAGAAGGTATACTTTGAACTAATTATCTAAACAAGGTATTAAAACAGTCATTATTTACCGAACATGCAAAATAGGTAAATGTGTAAGGCGATTCATGCACTGACATCGCAATATGAAAATTTTAAATGACAGCATGCAAATAAGTTTAATAAAATGAAAAAACTAGGATCTTCAAAATGTCTGAAGAGTTGAAGATTTTTTTTTTATTAAATGAGGATTTGAGGAGGAGGAAATTTAATAAGTAATAATAGATATATTACTTATTAAATCTCCATTTTTGTATTACCTTTATTTACCGACTTTTTGATACAGGTTTCACTGGTTATGGTCGCGGCGAACTGAGCCCCTAGTGTAAATTTATTCGATAGCGAAACGTGACGGACACGTTTGCGTTAAGTCTCATTTTGTATGGGGTTTAGAAACAGCGCGCCAAGCGGGACGTTTTGGAAACTCAAAATCCCATACAAAATGAGACTTAACGCAACCGCGTACGTCAACTTTCGCTATCGAATAAATTTACACTAGGGGTAGTGATGTCCCAGCAAAATGTCAAAACAGAGAATCCGACGAAAAGCAATGAAAATGCTTGGGGTGACCATGACCATTGAAACCTGTAGGGCTAAGATGGTCGGCTTTTTATCATTTGTCACCATGCCTGTCACATTCGAACAAGTATATAAGCGCGAAAGTGACAGCCTTAGTGACAGGTGATAAAATGGAACCATGATGCCACCGCTGTATCGAAACGTTGATAAATAAAGGTAATAAAATAAATTCGCTATAATGTGATTTAATAAGTGTTCTCTAGATGTAGCTAATATATTTATGTGTAGGCATCATTATATTTAATAAGAGGACAAATGTTTTATTTCGAACTAATGTTATTTCTGTTATATATAAATTTGTTAAATATTAAACTTTCCTAAGAAAAAACATCAATGAACTAGTATTTACTCGTAACTTTAAAACTACTACTACCAACTAACAATTAATAAGTATACTACCCTTAATAAATAGATAATCTGACAATAATTTACTAGACACAATGTATACAAATCTATTGTTCCTATATGGAAAAAATGGTGTGTAAATACCCTTTCAGTTTTGTAAATAAAACTTTAAAAATAAACACTTTTCCATTTTTATTTTGTATTCGGACTAGTTGGTTTACTCTTCCATGTTTCAAACTATCTTTGAAAGCAAAGCTATCCGGAGTGAGCAAATATGTAGTTTAACCTCTAGTTTAATTGAAATGTACTTTCTCTATGTGTAGAGCGGTGTGAATGAAAACAAATAAAATAATTCATCATTTTAACGAAACGAAAACTCAATCGTGTACATTACTTATTTTTATTACTTTCATCTGTGTATCCAGTATGTGGCAAACGTAAACGAAAATAGTTTCATCGCCTGATGTTTTTACCACAGGTATAGGGCACATTATTATTAGATATCATTACCTACAGCAAAAATTACCCTGTAGATCTTTAAAGGGGCGATGAGTCTTGAATCATATATTTCTGACATATACGCTAACTTTTACGTAACTTACTTACTATGCATCACTAAATATATCAGTGTTGGTACTGTCAGTTACTTGTGGTAAATGTACTACCTACTACACTTGTCTTCTCGTAAGATATTTAGTTTTATTACATGTATATTTATTTACATTATTAAAACTTTATATAGGCTATTGTGAGTCTTTCTTCCACTACAAGGATAATTTTAACTGTTTAATTTGTAGTGTTATTCTAACATTATAAAGATTTTAATCAATATATTAATTAACTAAATTTACTTGTACCGTTACCTCACACAAATGGTTAGGTCCCGTAAACTGCGGTTACTTTGAATCGCAGGAAACATTGATCATTGATTTTTGAGCTATAGGGAATTTATTTTTGAACACAAGAGAATGTGGTTGTACCCTTAACAGAAATATATGATGAAAGTGTTCGGACACCAATTTCTTATAGTTTAAAAATCGATGTTCAAAGTAGCCTTAATTTTCAGTACAGTTATTCTAGAACTAAGTAAATCATGCTTGCTATACACATTTCAGAGTTGGTTAGAATATTAAAAGTGTATTTAATTTATAATGAAAAAGCGCTTACCTACTCACCAATTAAAACTCTCACTTAGTAAAATCAAATGCACCCTTTGAACAATGTTAGCGTTTTATGCGTCCACATGTAATAAAATAAGCTTATTAATCGCCCGTTTTTTCAGGTCAAATAGGGTAAAAGTTTTGTTTTACTTTAAAATCAAATAGAGCTTATTGACGCTATGAAAATGACCGAATTCTTGATTTTTTGCTAATAATGGTAAATGATATTCAAATTAGAGAGTCTGACAGTAATGTCCGCGGGACAATAAACACTTGAGCAAATATCATTTTCGTTTTTAACCAAGTTGATTAAGTAAATTAGCCTGTTTTCTACTTTTACCTCAAATGACCTTAAACTTAGACCAAGCCCCCGTCGCAACCACAATACTGAGGCAAAAGTACTTAAAGTACCTAATTATAGAAAACGCCACTGAACAAGGCGCTTTCTCCCGACTTAAGAATGAAGATGAATGGATGGTCAGCGTTGAAGTAGGTTTCGGGCTTAACGTATGCGCTCAGGTACGTTACACCGAAATCTGAAAAAAGCAAATGCGTCCATCACGAGAATGCAGGTCTTACACATTTTATAGGATGTTTGCGTCTTTCTCTGTATACATCGCAAAGTTGAGGGAGTCTAAAGTATTTTTAACGCTGCACCCTTGCAGGTGGGATACATTTTTACATTCATTGAGACTCAAATAAGAAAAACACGATATATACCAGAGTCGTTAATTTTTATTGTACCGTTGTACACAAAAGTGACCTTTTTCTAAAATGTGTTTGACTCAAGTGTTTATCTGCTGGCGATCAGCAAATAGCAAGTGACGTTGGATGACTTTACTCCCGCGGGATACATTTTTACAATACTTGAGACTCAAGTAAGAAAAACACGATATATAATGTACCAGAGTCGTTAATTTTTACTGTGCTATTGTCCACAGAAATGACTTTTTTCTAAAATGTGTTTGACCAAGGTGCCCGTCTGCTGGCAATCAGCAAATAGCGAGAAGTGTTGGGACACAATTTCCCAAACAGTGAGCGTTCAGTGAACAATTTTTTTTCTTCTAGAATTGCGTTTCTTACGTGAGAGAATAGACCATCACTTTTCGCTTTATTGTCGCTAGTCCGAGAGCTGCCTCAATTGAAAATAAATAAATTAGGTAAACGTAGAGCTACATACATTTACTACTTACTATACGCTAGTGTCCGACCAAAGATTCGGTTTCAGCCAGTTTCGGCCAAAAAATCATGTTTCGGGCGTAGTTTCGGTTTCGGCCAAAAACTTCTTACTATAAAACTATGAAACTAAACTATGTGGTAAAGAACAAAAGTTAATAATATACTGATTTATGAATACAGAAATTATGCTTATTAAAAACCACAATTCCCCCAATGAGGGCGTCATTGGACGGTCGACGCATTCTTAATAAGTGTATAAAAGTGGTTTTATGACATTTTCAATGATTTTAACAAATTCACAAATGTTTTGGTTTCGGCAAATAAAAACATGTTTCGTTCAGACACTACGCAATGTACGCATTTAGAACAGCCAGTTTTGTTACTAGTTTCAAGATACGCCTCGTGTTCGTTTTTGTTTTATGTCCGTTGTTCTATAGGATAGGTACATATTAAGGGGCTTAGGAAATAATAATACAAGTAAAAATCTGCTTTAAACATTAGTCTCTATTTTATTTTTAGTCCATCAGTGAGAATCAGAAAAAATGTTCACAATTGGTTATTTGATTTTTATTCATTTGAGAGGTAGAAGCGGTTAGCAATATAAAGACAAAAAAATGCTATGTAGGGTAGCTAAATCACTAAAATGAATGATATCCTACTTACTAAGTACTAACCCCACTAAAAGTAATCGAAAAGTGTAAGTACTTAACCTAAAATAGAACAACATTATTTTGATTCATGTTTCGTATTTAAGTCACTATTATATATCACTTTTTTATGAACACTGGTATAACATACAATTCAGAAATAGACAACTCCGTTAAAAAGTGTACGGGCTCCTTGCCTAAGATGGAAAATAAATGGATGGTCGGCGTCAAAGTACAGCTCTTCGACTAGGGCCAACGACTCCTCCACGAGAAATGCTGAAATAGAAAATTTTGACTGACTTTATATTAAAACACTAGTCATACTGTCACCAGCAGTGGCAGCATGGTTACGTTTTTATCACTTGTCACTATGCCCGCTACTTTCGCACTTACATACTTGTTAGAACGCGACAGGCATAGTGACAAATGATAAAGAGCCGACCATCTTAGCCCTACTGGTCGAAACCAATTTGTTAATTTGTGAATACTCAATTTGTGTGACATAAACGAGATGTGGTTGAATAATAATGGGGAAATCTGGAGGAACGAGAATAATCTTTGTCAGCTATGATCATACGTCGGGGTTTTCGGTGCGGGAAACACTAGCCAAAAAACAGGTTAAAACTATAAAAACCAATACTATTTTAATATTTCTAAGCGCATTTGAAGCTTACCTTCTATTTTTAATTCATAGTTTGGTAATTATTTTACAATAGACAAAGTTATAAATACAAGAAAACGTTCCCGCACCGAAAACCCAGACGTATGGTTATGATGTAATGAAATTATTACATTTTATTATATATTTTAATGATAATTTCTTCTTCATTTTAAATTTCAATACAAATGCATATCATAAAACGCCTTGCCGCTGTCGATTACTGTTCCAGTAAACAACCTTAAAAGTGATCAAAAATTATCGGTCTTTGGCTTTACCAGTGGTAAAAGCTGGAAAAATATCCCTAGTATGTAGTTATCACTGGTAACAACTTGGTGGTAACTAGTGGGAATAACTGACAATTCGCCGTACAGTCAGCGTATTTAAGTATTTATCAATATTAATATATTATATATATCGTTGTCTAAGTACCCTCAACACAAGCCTAATTGAGCTTACTGTGGGACTTAGTCAATTTATGTAATAATGTCCTATAATATTTATTTATTATTTATTTATTAGTCATGATACGCCTTTAGCATAAATTATCTTGCTAAAAAATTCATCTCCTACACCGCGCCATCTAGTTTACACTTTTGTCCCTAGTGAGCTAATGAGAGTAATCAGAAAAGTCATCTTCTGTATTACCGACCTCTAGTCTATTTTGGCGTAATAGTCATAAGACTGACACTGGGGAATGACAGTAGATATGGTGGTGTGCGTGAATGGAAGAAATTGCAATATTTTGCAGTTTTGAGAGATGTTTGATGAAATCTGACACTGTTCAGTTTAAATATGTTTCGATTTAGACGTAATATTTTTTATTGTTTACGCAAGTATCAACACGTGTTAGGAAAATGTTTGGGTTTTGGAAAAAATATTGATACGCCGCAAATTGTGCACAATCACGCCATCTTTTGGTGCCTAGTCGGCAGGACATCCCTAGTAGACATCCACCTTAATACCTAATTGTAATTTTTTTTAATTTTGTTTTTAATAAATAAGTTAATAATTATGTAACCTTTTCAGGGAATAAAGGATATTTTTATTTTTATTTTATTTTACTTATGCCATTCACACTGGCAAATAAGCCTTATTGAGCTTACTGTGGGACTTAGTCAATTTAATAAAGTCCTATAATATTTATTTATTTTATTATTTAAATAGTAGATAAATAATGAAATACAAATAAGATTTAAGTACAAAAATCTGTTTTTGAAAGCTTAAGCTTATGTTTGCCTTTTAACATTGTGTTTGTTTATAAGTCGACGGCCGATCGTAAAATCAGGCAGATCATGAAATTCCTAGGCATATCAAAAAACGTTAAAATCATTGTCTAGTTCCCTGATTCTTATTTCTGGACAGTTTGCCCTTCTGGCATCTAAAGCAACCTAAGAAACCTATCGTACCTATCTATTAAATAGTTTAATGTGACCATCGTCAAAACATTAAACAGGAACTTTACGATCTGCCTGATTTTACAATCAGTCGTTGACATATAAATTAGACCTTGAATGAAATGTTGTAGAGTAATATCTGATCGATTTTAGATTTTTTATTGAAATAACACCTATTAATAGTTAAGCTTAACCATGCGTCCCGTAGAACTTAAAATTATTTAAATCAGTTTGGAAATAAACAATAAAGAAATGCAAACAATGTTTATTATTAATAATGCTCGATATAACAATACACAAATCCATTTTTTAAACTTTATCAAACTTCTCAATACCGTTGAATAACGTGTATGTAGCTTTCAATTCAAAATAAAATGGTCTGTCCACAACAAAAAACTGTTCCGGTGGTGGAACAACTGCCATTGGGGGTAGAATGTTAAATTCTGAAAATAGGGAAAACATGTTAAAGAAATAATATTAAAAAAAAAACCGGAGAAGTGCGAGTCGGACCCGCTCACTGAGGATTCCGTATAATAATTTCTTTTATTTTTTATAAATTTATATTTATTAAATTTTTTCCTGTACATGTAGTGTAAGACTACATAATATATATTACTTTCCTAATTTCATAGTTCTAGGTCACTGGGAAGTAGGTACTTTATGAGATTTGATTCCCGCGAGAGTGTCGAAATATACGTTTATTGCGGCATATACGGCCGTATCTTTTTTTACGTTTATTTAGAAGTTTTATATTTTTAAAGCTTCAAGGGTCTGTAGAATATGACTTTTTAATTTTAACTCGCTACTTTCACGCGTTCCCAAGATAAAGAGTCTTGTCAGGGACAACAAAGTGATCGTCTAAGTGTTCCGTTTGAGGTACGGAACCCTAAAAAGCATTTAAAAAATTCTACGCATGCAACTGCATATAGTTTATTGATACTTGGAATTGATTTTTGACATATCCTCCTCAGCAAGATATCATAATATAATTATATTAATTATCAAATACCTAATAATTACGTGTATACTATGTATGGAGTGAGCATTCTATGGTTCGCTACTAACTTCGTTATGCTAAAAGTAAGGTGATTTTATGCTAAACCAGTTGAAAAGAAACGATAAATAAATGAAAACAACGTTAATTTATTAATTATTTTCGATTAACACGATACACAATGTTTATTAAACGTTATCAAACTTTTCAATACCGTTAAATAACGTGTAAGTAGCTTTCAATTCAAAATAAAATGGTCTGTCCACAACAAAATACTGTTCCGGCGGTGGAACGGCAGGCATTGGGGGACGAATGTTAAATTCTGAAAATAGAAAAAACATATTTAGGAAACATAAAAAAGATTAAAAATCTACTTAGCATGCAACTGCATAGAGTTTTTTTTATAATTGGAATTGATTTTTGACAAAGATTGTAAAAAAAGCATCATCATCCACCACATAAAAAAGACCACAACCAAACATATTTTACAGCAGAACGGCAGATCTTATTTAAAATGAATCCATTTCAATATAAAAATATAAAGGAAACATTAAAACAACGTGCAAAAGAAGTTTCTGGACATACCATAAAATATGCCCACGTTGCTCCCCACTGTGTGTTGTCACCGTAAACGTCCCACAGTTTTAATATAATATGAGAACTATTTCACACTCTCATGTAAGTGTCACAGCATGATATACTTTATGTATGTATGTATATGATTATACATAGAAATAAAAACAAGAAAAACGCAGTTTTACTTTAAATCGGCATACAATTATATCGATATAATAATTTTAAAATTTAAATTAAGTTTCGGATTTCGGAGCAAAGTAGGCACATTTAAAATACGTAATGGATAGGTGAAACTAATAGTTTTCAAATCGAGCCACCAACATTTAATGTAAAAAAAAATCATACAGTGCAGCTTTGATGCATTTTTGGCAACCTTTATTGTGCAATCGTAAGTCACCCAAATGGGTGACTTTATAAATACGAGTATAAAGCCCCACATATATACTACTGTAGGGCTAAGATGGTCAGCTCTTTATCATTTGTCACCATGCCTATCACTTTCTAACAAGTATGTAAGCGCGAAAGTGACGGACATACTGACAAGTGATAAAAATGCGACCGTGCTACATTCGCTGGTATTATTTGTGATACTCGTAGGGATCAATTTAAGAAAAATGTAACTTCTGTGGGCAATACAATAAAGGTTAACGACTCTAGTACGGTCGCGTCTGAAAATATCGATACGGACGAAGTGCCAGAAATATGTATGTATATACTACCATAATATATGGGACATAAAGTCGTGTATACATATGTTTGGCACTTCGATCGTGTCGATGTTTTCCGACGTGACTGTACATGGGTCCATTGATTCCCATAAAGTTTTTAGTCATAATGTATCGTTTGTCCGCATTTTTGTCAGTAATAATTTATTTTTTCTCAGAAACGCGTATTTTTTCAGGATTGCCATAATACAAACCTAACGTAACCTATCTATAGGATAACCTTACGAAAATCCTGAGAAGTTAACGGTTTCAGAATTATGACTAATGATAATCTGACAATCATTAAATTATAACTTTTAATATTATGTCAAACAAAGGGATCCGCTAGTACAGTTAAAAGATTTAATTTGAGACCCATTTCGTACCTTGTGACAGTGAAAACAGTATGAGGTACTTAGCGACTTTCATGTTGTTTGTCACCGTGACAAGGTACGAAATGGGTCACAAATTAAATCTTTTGACTGTATATAGAGTATATATTATTTGAGTCTCAAGTACTGAAATTATGTATCCCGTCTGTAAGCATGCAGCGTAAAAAGTAAAAAATAGCTTTAGATTCTTTTAACTTTGCTATGTCTACAAGAAAGATTCAAATGCTTAAGCATACCGTAAAACCACCCAACTATAGTCCAATACTGCAACTATGGTCCACAAGTTCAAAAGGAAATTAAGTATCTATACCAATGTTCCTTGTGGTTTACTCCTAGTTTTACCTTCCATTTATAAAAATACTTTGCCTTAGAACTACAAAAATATAGTAAAATACACACCTGAACGAGAAAAATTGAGTTTATTTGTGGACCATAGTTGGGAGCTTTGGACTATTGTTGGTTGGTTTTACGGTACTATAAAATGTGTAGAGGTCATACAAATTTTATAGTATTATATCCAATTATAAGACAATCCAAGTAAATTGCAAAACATGCAGATAATACAAAAAGCAAACCTGTTTGGACAATGTTAGCAAAAAAGTTCCACCTGTATGCGGCACTGTGTAAAATTGTTATTCGTATTATATAATTACAGTTTTTTGATAGCGATGATAGTCTCAATCAGTACCCCTAGTGTAAATATTTTCGACAGCGAAACGTGACGTACGCGTTTGCGTTAAGTGTCATTTTGTATGAGATTTTTGACTTTCCAAAACGTCCCGCTTGGCGCGCTGTTCAAAAACCCATACAAAATGAGACTTAACGCAAACGCGTACGTCACCTGTCGCTATCGACTAAATTTACACTAGGAGTACTGATCATCGAATTACCTATTTAAGTTTGTAGCAACTTATCTTATAAAAAATTTACCATCTTATTTAAACATAAAATTTATAATTAAATGAAAAAATCTTTAGATTGATATAGTCGCAATGAAAATGGTGTTATTTTTACGTCGACATTGAAAGTGCGTAATAGCTTTGTCATTTAATGACTTCTGAACCCCTTGCGTAAATTTATTCGATAAGTGTCATTTTATATGGGATTTTGAGTTTCCAAAACGTCGTTTCTAAATCCCATACAAAATGACACTTAACGCAAACGCATACGTCACGTTACGCAATCGAATAAATTTACACTAGGGGTTCTGTCCGTCATTTTTGAAAAACGCGAGCAATCTGAAAGTAACATAATTCATTTGTTTCATATATTACAATTACAAACAAAGGCACACGCGTCATAGTCTTGACCCTAAATTGTGTTTATTATACTTCATTCAACGTTCTTTAACATTACAATACGAGTAATAATAGATAAATGTTGTTTATGAAATAGGTATTTCAATACTAAATATATGGTGTAACAATCATCACAATTGCTTAACACATTCATTGCCCAGAAATGTAGGTATGTTTATTTTGTATTGGAAATGGGCGCTTCGTACTGATTGCTGCTAGCGTGTAAGGGAAAGTTAAAGTTTACCTGTAAACGCACCTATGCGTAAGTGTATTGTACGTTTTACAGTACATAATATGTACTTTAGATAGCATTTTAGGTATCTATGCCGAAAATTTAAAGGGCTATAATATAGCCATGTAAAGTGTTAATTCATTACGAGTATGGTATAGTAACACTATATGTAATGTAAATATTTTACATTACATATGCTATGGTACTTGGTACATTACATTTAACCTCTTTGCGAATTTCCTATTTTTCGCACTTGTATCATAATATACTATTCATCTTTCTGACGTCACATTTTGTAGGTACATGTTTAATCATGATTGTACATCCTACATAGTTCTATTTTTATTAACTTCTACCTAAACCTGCTGGTTTAACCAGACAATATTGAATTTAAAAAAGGCTTATAGTGGATAGACAAAACTCACAATACGTGACGAAAATATATTCAACCATAATCCCAAAACAATAATTTATTATACATCAGATTATTATTACCTACATAATGTAATAATGTAATTTACATTACTTAAACAACTGAACTCCATTGAATAAAGTGTACGTAGACTTCAGTTGAAAATAAAATGGTCGGTCTACAACGAATTCCTTAGGTGGCGGGGACGGGACACCACTTGAGCCCAATAACAAAAAATCTGAAAAAAAAAACATGAAAATAATATCAAAAGAAATATTCAAAGTTTATTTAGCATGCATCTACTTCATGCTTATCAGTGCAAATTATTTATTACAAAACAAATCTCTACTAATATTGTTAACGCTAAAGTAACACTGTCTGTTTGTTACCTCTTCCCACTTAAACTGCTGAACCGATTTAGATGAAATGTAGTATGGAGATAGTTTGAGACTTAGATATGACATAAGATATTTTTTTATAATACAATGCACACAAAATACAACACGATATACAAAATCTTACACATCAAAAGCCAGAACTTTTAATCATCTGTACTCCTAGTGTAAATTTAGCGAAACGTGACGTCTCATTTTGTCTCATTTTGTATGGGATTCAGAAACAGCGCGCCAAGCGGGACGTTTTGGAAACTCAAAATCCCATACAAAATGAGGCTGAACGCAAACGCGCACGGCACGTTTCGCTTTCGAATAAATTTACACTAGGAGTACTGTACCCCTAGTGTAAATAAATTCGATTTTGAAACGTGACGTACGCGTTTGCGTTTAGTCTCATTTTGTATTGGATTTAGAAAGAGCGCGCCAAGCGGGACGTTTTGGAAACTCAAAATCCTATACAAAATGAGACTTAACGCAAACGCGTTCGTCACGTTATGATGTCGATAAAATTTACACTAGGGGTACTGAACATATTAGTAAAACAAACGAATTAATAAAAAATACGAATTGCATTTTGTAATTTAGTTTTGAAACTGTAATTGTTTGATTCGGATATGTACTTTTAATGTGAAAATATTTAAAGTAGACAGCCATTCATAAAGCATAATTTCAATTTGAGATACCATACACCAAAAAGTTCATGCAACATGCAAAATGTTTAATATAAATAAGAACGAATAGCCATTAACGACGTGCGGCACTATGCGTAATTGATTTTTTAGATATAATTAATCAAAGTTATTTTACGTACATGAATCAGTAAATCTCGTTAATTTAACAAAGCTATAAAATATTGACACTACTCCAGCTCGGAAAGACTCTTTTTATTCTTTGTGTGCAAAGTTGAAATTTATACTTTAGAGTACAAGGTAATTTGTTACAAATTGTCAGTATAAATATTACTCGTGTTAGCTAATAGGATAGCCTTCAAGCAATGATTTTGTGACGTAACAAATATTAAATAGCATTGATTTGGATATAATTTGTAATGTTTTAAACTCGCTATGTTAGAACTAGGGTAATTCTAGGGGTAGAGGTAGGTAGGGGTCTAGTTTGGCCCCTTGTTTAATAAATATCTCTAAAAGTAAAATTGTGCTCGATTTTTGAAAACAGAAATAAAAGCCTAAAAACGATACATAAACCTTATGTATCGTTCTCGTATCGGTTCTTCGGATTCTACTAATGTACAGAAAAATAATGACACGATGTCAAAAATATAATTTATTCCTTAGGTCAATAGCTCTTTGCGCTTGTACATTCCGCTGTGTTAAAATGTATTTTACAGTACATATGGTGCTACTTTTGCGCACTAGTGCGCAAATAAGCATATTACGTTACTGTGTCAAACATTTAAAGGGCCATATGTACTGTAAAACGTTGTACGATACATGTGCGAATAAATAATTCGTAACTCGTGTCGATTTAAAACACTCCCTTCGGTCGTGTTTTAATTTATCGCCCCTCGTTTCGAATTTCCTATTTTTCGCACTTGTATCGTAATGTACTAATTTATGACACTTATTATTTTTCAGTACATTAATAGAATCCGGGGCCATGATAGCGACCTATTTACTATATTGAAAGAAGCCTTGTACGGAAGAATATACACAATAAAAAAAACGAACATTACAGCTACAATTTATCTGCTTTGCCTAAAGGTTGACTGGTAGAGTATGCCTTACGGCATTAACTTCTCCTATTGTACTGTCTGTTGTCTTATGTGCAATAAAGATTAAATAAATAAAATAAAACATTAAATTATGAAACTTTTATTCCACCGTAATTCAAAACCAAAATAATTTATACGGTACCTTTATTATTATACTAATTAAACGTCTGAACGCCATTAAACAAAGTGTACGTAGATTTTAATGCAAAATAATATGGTCTGTCTACTATAAATTTCTTAACCGGTGGTGGAGCGAGAGCTGAACCCATCGGTATAAATTCTGAAAATAGAGAAAATATTACGTTAAGCCTTTGTATGAACTTGGTGAATAATGTAAATATATTTCTGTCATATTAGTTTCATAAGGGTATTTATTTCATGTGAGTTATTGCCGAATATTTAGTAAATAATTGTTTTGTAGTAATATTTATACGTTACTAGAGTAAAAGCAGACATAAATATTAAATAGATCGTATAATTAAAGAAAATAATAACCATAATTTGAAGAAAATTAAAATAGTAGGAACCAAAGTGGCTGGAAACGGAAACAAACTTCATAACACCAATTATTTACTTTGTATAAGAACAAATCGGAATAAAGATGTTTCCATTTTTACTAAACACCATTAAACCAACTGTTTCCCACCACCAAATATTGGGTATATCGTATAATTTAAGAAAATAAGAACAATAATTAAAAATAGTAGGAATGAAAGTGGCTGGAAACGGAAACAAACTTCATAACACCAATTATTTACTTTGTATAAGAATAAATCAGACAATAACTCTATGAGTAAAGCTGTTTCCATTTTGGCCACTATTATTGAATACCATTATACCCTCTCTTCCCCACCACGTATATTAACCAATCATGATATTCGAACAGTCACTCGACCGTTTACCGAATTCTCGACTAATAATATTCCAAGTTCAAACATTTTTTTTATTTTTAGTATTACGTTAGTCACGGTCATTATACATGGTGTAGCAGTTTTCATCAAGCAAGCTCTGCAAACTCTCTTAAAACAAGTTCCCTGGCCACTATTTTTAAGATATCCCAAACATAAAGTCCGTGCAGCAAGCAAAAAGTGCAATAGTCAATGATGTGAAAGCTAACCTGTTCGTATTGCGGTAACCTAAAAGCGATTACTCCATTGTGAGATACTTTGCGTAACTGAATCAATTGTATTCTAGCCGTCCAATCAAAAGACGCTAAATCAAAATGTTTTATAAAGAGGACCTGATTTGACAGGTATTTTTATAGTTTTAGGAACAACGTCTTTGGATCGGATAGATGCACTGAATTTAAGTCCTATAATAGCAAATATATCTTCTCAATTACTTGCTCAATGAGTATGTATTGAGATGTAGTAATAATATATTTAAACGGCGATGTTAGAACTAGGCTTTTGTTGTGTGCTGCTTTCTGAATCATGCAGTCAGCGGCACATTACAAAAAACTTTTACTAGTTATACATTAAGTATTTATACTTAGTACAGTTACGCATAATACCCTTCACTGTAATTTCACCTTCAGGTCCCTCTTGGTGTGACAAATTTCGCAGAAACATTTCTATTATTCTTAACTCAAAATAATAGAGATGCCGCGCCGAATGGCAGTCGGTTGCTCGTTGACTCACTTTACCACTGTTTAACCAATTATAAACGCAATCTGACGTTTATTTGAAGCTTGAATCATCCCGAAAAGCGCACCTTTGATGAATGTTTTTTTTTTAGTTTTAGAAATAAATACTTCAATATTATGTCGCAAATTGGAATTGCTCCATATAAGGTGTGTTGAGTATATAGTGGGTACTTTCGAGAATGGGATAATTAGGAAAATAAATAATATGTACTATTTAATCTAGAAGTACTTTCTGCAAAAAAAGCAGTAAGCAAGAGCTTTTGATGGCGTTGGAGTAGGCTAAGTGTCGCCAAAGAATGAAGTGCCTCTAGTTTAAGAAGCACTTCATACTTTGAAGTTACCTCAATACACCTTATTTGAAAAATGTAATACAAGATGGTAAAACACATTTTTGTAAAAATATCAAAGTGAACTACGAGGTTATAATATAAAACATATAAATAACTACAAGAGAACCTATGTCTATTACAAGCGATGAAAAACTACACATTGTAGGTCCTTTAATTTAGCTAGTTTTTGTAGCTCCAATATTTTAGTGAAAATTAACTCAACCTCCACAAGCTACTTACATTAAATAAGTAAAAAAAGTGTCTTTGCTATTTCTTAAGTATCTGTGGTTAAAAGAAATTGCAATTATATATGTCGTAGGGAAATGATTAAAACAGAGATTTGAACAAATCTCTAAGGGATATGATCAAATCACGCAGGATGTTCAAAATGGCGATCCATTCATTCATTTCCCTAGAAAAAATCTATTTAGTGAAAAAACAAAATCGGTTAATAAACGCGACACGCTTTTTCATTTCACTAGATTTGTGTAGGAATCTGACTAAATCCCTAACTACGATAGTAAGTTCACGAAACGAACTAAAAAAGTCAACTAGTGTTATCATTTCGCTAATGTGCACTCTGGTTAAAATAAATTGCTATTCACGTTTTAGATAAAATTCTGGGTATGTTGCTTGATTAAATAATAATTAAGAATTTTTGTAACCTTGCAAATTTGCTTTTTATACTAATAAAAAAGAAAACATTTGTCACCGTTATAATACTCGTAATGGAACTGGTTCAGGGTCAGTCTGGGGAACAGAATCTATGTCGTTATTGACATTGCCATTCGTGCAAGTTGTTGTATGGTCGAGTTCTGAGGGACTACCGCGAGCCACGTTTCGATGTGTTGCCTCTCTGTCACACTTCAGTATGAATTTACAAGTGCGACAGAAAGGCAGCACGTTGAACGTGGTTTGCGGCGTGCCCCCAGTTCACATCGATCGTTCCAAATATCAGTTCTTTCCACGCCATACAATAACAATACTGACATGTTATAGTACATTACTATAGAGGCCGGAAAACGAAGGGTTGCAAGCCAAGTAGATATAGTGATATGCGGCCGGCAACCCCGTTTCTCGCCGAGATTTGTATAGTGCTCTTGTCAAACTTGTAATAATAATAAAAATATTGTTGATTTGTTTTATTCGTAGGTTTACACAGCTAAAAACAAATTACGAATCTACTACTATTTGATGGTTGAATCCCAAGACGTTGTATCACAATGTAACGTTTAAAAACAAAAGTAGCTTGCTTTACAGGCCTAGGTGTGTAAGGCTGTATGAAGTTCCTTTACGTTCATTGCCAGTTTGAGAAAAGTCTATTACAGTATTGAAGTTTGTACCTAAGCTGTAAATATCCAGCGCTCTGATTCTTATGGAGTAAATGAAAGGTGAGTCCGCCAGAAAATATTTTTCAGAGCGTGCACTCAGCATGACTACACCATATTCTGTAATACAAATTGGTTTCGCTTATGTTTTGTTAACGTAAACATGAACAAAATGAGCATTTTTGAGAAATATACAAAAGAAGGAATTCATATTGATATTCTAAGAGCGACACTAACCCATAAGTGGATGTTATATAGTTTTAATAAAATTTACGAATTGGCACGTAACAGTGCGGATAGTGGTTTACACAGAGATCATTTATGACTATCAGAATTAGGGAAAAAAAGAAACGTACTACACCAATTAAACCAAGTAGCATTCAGTTACATGATTGCATTAAGTCCTTTGATATACCATGCAATCAAGATGTTTAAATGAAACAATTTTAACTCTTTTAAGAGCTGCTGGCATAAGAGTATCAGGAAATATCCTTCATATCTGAATGCAATCGACATGGTAAATGCTAATTTATCATTGATTTTCCACTAAAACAGATTTTGTTGTCGAAACCGAAAAGGTTCAGTTTTGCTCAGTTTCGGTTTTGGCCGAATTCTTATAAATGTATTAAAATTGTCGAAAAAAATGTTGATGGCCTTTCTTCTTTGAATCAAAGTGGTGTAAAAACCATGTGCGTGTTAGACCACACTTATTCTAATTAAGGAAGACTAATTAAATTTCACTTATAATTATATTCATCATAGACAAGCTGAACACGATCCGAAAGTACAATGTTGTAAGTTTCGTCGTGGCTGAAAGGTTCGGCAGTATTTTTGCTGATTTTGATAGCACAACCTGCCGAAACCGAAACTGAAACTTCGGTTGGACACTGGTAATAATATTTTACAAATGTGCTTAGAAGGTACCGTTGAATATAATCCTGTATCTAAGGCTAGCGAAGAATAAGAATGGTCCGTCTGCCTAAAATTAATATGTTTATTACGATGCCAAGTTAATAGTGGAATCTGTAAAAAACGTTATTTTAAGTATGTACCTAAATAAAATAAAATATAAACATATTGTTTTAAAATTATGAATTTAATAAATACCTTACAACTACCTAAACTAAGCCACCGCACCGTGCCAGTTTTGACAATCAAATGACAAAATTGGAATCTGACAAACTTTTAGCTGGTTCTAATATTTTATTTTGTTTTATTGAATGCAAATGCTGTTTGAACATGCAAAATTTGATACATTATTGCCAAGCGTGTCAGTTTTATGTGCACTTTTTATAATATAATTGATATAGGACTCCTATAATAGAAGACATACTATTACTTATTCACTTGGCACCATTCCGTGGAGCAAGAGTTGGGTGTATTGGGGATGGGGGAGGAGGACCGGAGTCAGTGGAAGAAAATGGTTCGAGCCCTACACCCCAGCAGCGGTGCAGCAGCAGTGGTGTCTTCTTCTTTCCATCCTGTGAAGGATGGAAAGAAGAAGATAATAGGAGACAAGCGAGCAGATAAATCGCCTGATGGAAATGCAATTACCGTCGCCTATGGAAAGCCCGCAACACAAGAACTAGTAAGAGCGTTGGCAGCCTTTATGATGCCATGTGATACGCTCTTTTCTTGAAGGTTTGGACATGCAATAATAGTGTCAATAAATAATTATGTACTTAAGACTGGAAAGATCCGTTGAATAAAGTGGTGGAGCCGACGTTAAGAAAGAACAAGAATGGCCGGTCGGCCATAAACAAGGTTGCTGGTACCGGCATCGAGTAATTTACTGCGAACACTGTAATACAATACATCTTAGGATAAACACAAAACTGTGTTCATAAAATATATTTTTCTTACTATCACGACAAAATTGCTATTAAATATATCGTTTTACTATGCTAAGTTTCTATTAAATATATTGTCTTACTATCACGACAAAGTTTCTATGAAATATATTGTCATACTATGACAACATATTTCAACATATTTCATGAGATATATTGTCTTACTATCAGTCAAAGTTTCTATGAAATCTAATGTCTTACGATGCTGATAAAGTTTTTTTGAAATATATTGTCTTACTATGCTGACAAAGTTTCCTTGAAATATTTTGTCTTACTATGACGACAAAGTTTCTATGAAATATATTGTCTTACTATGCCGACAAAGTTTCTCTGAAATATATTGTCTTACTATGACGACAAAGTTTCTATGAAATATATAAGTCATACTATGCTGACAAAGTTTCTATGAAATATAATTATTGTCTTACCATGACGACAAAGTTTCTGTGAAAGTAAATATTTAAATATCATATACCAAGTGCTGGAGACAGCGTTTAAACTATTCTTTGAATAGTTACAAGATATATATTTCCAATTTTACAAGTAGTACCTGAATTTTTAAAAGGAAATAAGTTTAAAAGCATTTTCCATGTTATATTTATGCTCCAATAACATGATACGCGTACTTGCAATGACATTTTTGAGAGGCGTTCGTGCCAGCCACCCTGCATGCATACAAATGTCAATATAATTGTGTACTTAGGATTGGTAGGAGCCGTTGAATAAAGTGCTGGAGCCGACGTTAAGGAAGAAAAAGAACGGTCGGTCTGCCATAAACAAGTATGTTTCCGATATCATCACTGTTCTATCTACGGTGAACACTGTAATACAATAGATACATATAAATAAATGGGTTAAACATATGTTAGAAACAGTTCATTTTCATAAAAAGCTGCTGTCACGCAAAATGTTTGTAGACATTTTTTGGTTGTTAAGCTCATGTTTATAAATGGCCCATTTAAGTAATAAAAATACGGTAAAAACATATTTGCTCAATATTTTGTTTTGAGTCCAACCAAAAGGGACTTGAAGGAACTAAACAGAGCTCAACGAGGGGGGTGGGGTTAGGGTCGGCAACGCGCATGTAACTTCTCTGGAGTTGCAGGTGTACATAGGCTACGGAGACTGCTTACCATCAGGCAGGCCGTATGCTTGTTTGCCACCGACGTAGTATAAAAAAAAAACTATCATAGGGACCATCCTACGCCGCGAGAATTATACTCGTAGTTGCGTTTGCGATTTCCATTTGTAAAATCTACTCTAGCCTAGTTAGTTAGTTAAATATAATCCTATATCTAACGATAACAAAAACTAAGAATGGTTGGTCTGCCTCAAACGAATATGTTCTTTGCGGTGTCAAGTTAATATCGAAATCTGAAAAAAAACAATATTTTAAATACGTCAATAAAAATATCCTTGAATTTAGTTCGATATCCTGTAGAAACTATGAATAGGTACCTAAACTACGCCACTGTGTCAGTTACGGCAAACAAAGAACAAGTCTGGCATCCGACGAAGTTTTTCTGAAACACACGTTCAGCTGCTCATAGTTATTAATCGAAATATTTTATTTCTAGTCGTCATTAAAAAAAAAGTCCTTGAAAAAATTCATCAGAGTGCTGTATGTGCAATTGGTTTTTTGTTGCTGTGCAACTAGGTTTTAGGTAAGGTCAGTTTAGTATTTTTTCATCGTTTCACAATGTCCAAGTACAGCTCTGAATAAGTTACTGGCCACTTATCTGACGAATAAAGTCATCTTTGGTATTTTACAACCTTCAAATAAGCTTAACTATTAGGTAAGTAAATACCTTAACAAGTGAAAGTAGTTTTATCTGGCATTTAATTTATATGTTAACATTGTTAACTATCCAATACTTTACTCGGACATTGTAAACCGGGCCTTAATATTGTCACTTAATAAAAATATTCATGCGGGTAAATTTTAATATTGATACATTGGTATTGGTACCTATTTCTTCAGTAATCAGTCAGTAGGTAATCGGTATGTTTATTGCTTTCATAGGTAAAACAGAATTATTGTTTTACAAGAGATGATATGAAGAAACAGTTTTCGTAGCATTATTATTTAATTAGAAATAAAGGGTACATATATTTGTTTAATCCATAACCATCATCCAAATCCACAGCGCAGGCTTCGTCAAAAGCATAGATACAAAACAGAATCCGCAACAAACTTCGTCCAATTGACATAAGTGAAAATTCGCCACAGGCTTCGTCATAAATGTAGGTACAACATAAAATCCGCAACAAGCTTTGTCCAAAAACCTAAAAATACCTACGGGGAGGGTTAATCCCCGAGACGACACGTACCCGGCGCAAAAGTTCCAACAATACTGGCCGCTTTACCGCGCTGTACCGCCAATGATATTTGCTGGGCCAGGTATGAGCCAGAACGGGGACCCAAACCTCGCTCTCTTAACCGCCGCCCCAGATTTTTAATAAAGGTTTTCGGCTCAGAACACCAGAGTTTCCACCGCAACCGGAACAAAGTCGCCGTTTTCGTAGTAATTGTATAAATAATATAATGAAATCCTGAAGTTTTTATGAAACCAAGATAGAACCCATTTTTTCATGTTTAGGTTATACCTATTCCAATAGCTCGTAAGCACTTGCAGACCACAAGTCTACAAATGTGCAAGTTGCGGAAAGTTTCCAAAAAGGTAGAAAATGTCAGTAAAATTTCACAGGATACAAAGGAATCTTTTTGGAAATGGAATGTTTCGATTTCCATATGAGAATTTTCCGAAATTTTACAATTTTGGAAAGTTTTCGACGGCACATCCAGCCCAGCCAGCTATTCGCGCATGCATTCAAAATATGCTAGTATATAATTGTGTACTTAGGACTGGAAGGAGCCGTTGAATAACTTGCTGGAGCCGACGTTTAGGAAGAACAAGAACGGTCGGTCTGCCATAAACAAGTATGTTTCCGGTATCATCATTATTCTATCTACGGTGAACACTGTAATATAATAAATTTATTTAAATAATAAATATAAAAGCCTCTAGGGAATGCAATCTTGATCTTGCGAGATCTCGAAACTGAGAGTCAGAAGAAAATCTCAATGTTTGCAATCTTGGTCGACATCTCGATTAATATATTCGAGATCTCGAACGAAATTTTTAAGATTGACGCTTATGAATTACTTTGTTTTGAGTAATATATTTGAGTAGGCGGCTTTAACTGACGATAAGAAGAGCGCTGTGGCGTTTTCTGTGCTGAATCGGGTGGAGCGTATCCAGAATTATTTATATGATTTTTGCCCTTAAATTGTCTTTGTCATTTAATTTGCTGTTTTATTTTGCAAATATAACAGCAAGTACCCTAAACAGTTAGTACTAGTATACCCTGTGTCAAATCTGACAGTCGAGATCTCAAAACACCTAATCTCGATGCAAATTTCGTTCGAGATCTCGAATTGCCGATCTTGGTTCGAGATTGCATTTTCTACATCACACAGACAATAATTTTCAAATTGGACCAATGTTGCATTTTGTTTTGTTTCTTTCGATTTGAAAACTAAATTAATATTTTAATTTTAGAAAAAAGGGTTTATCATTGTATTTCTGATCTATAATGAAATGACATAAAAAAAGTAATTTAATGTTGTTATAGTGTGTTCAATCAGGTTTTTGTGGGTACTAGATGATGATATACACATATATAAATATAATATACCTACGATTTATTGCATAGGTACCTTAAGAAAAGAATCCGTTAAGAAATAACAATAAATATAATACAATACAATAAGCAAATGAAATAGGTAATATGACTGAAATAGGTGGGTACTTACATAATTATAATATATAGGCTGAACACATACATTAATCCACACACACACACACACACACACATATATATATATATATACATTCGTATATTCACTCATATATTCATATATTAATTAGGCTAGAACACAAATCAAATAGCCTATATACCTATATGTAATAAAATATAAAACTTTCATGTACTTATGCAATATTTCCCTACTACTAAGTAAGTAAAAAGACCGTAAGTTATGAAGAAGCGGGACATCCTGATACAGGTTCATTCACCTAAAAGGAAGCTCCAACCACTTATGCCAAATTGTAAACTTCATAAGGAAATAAATATTTTTCATTTTCATTTTCATAGAAAACACCCATAACCAAGGAAAAAATATTCGTGTTGATCACAAATGATTACCCCGATATTCAAACAAAGGACCTTCTTCATCGCGTTGTCACGGCATTTTTTCACGGCTCGTGGGAGCCTAGGGACCGCTTGACTATTAATCCCAAGATTTGGCGTAGGCACTAGTTTTTACGAAAGCGACTACCATCTGACCTTCCAACCCAGAGAGTTTATCCTCTAGTTCATGTTTTTGTTATTTCCAAATGAATCTATACGTTTGCCACCAATGATATTTTTAGATAAATTCCAGTTTCGAGTATAATATACACCGGCTTTCGACACGTCAGAAGAGAGGAGCCCAAGTGTTATCTTACCGTACGAATCTTTCTGCCATTTTTAGCGGCGGGAAACGCGCACACAGTCGCACTTCTCACTCACTACATACAAAATCCAATCTGTAATAACGACACAAATACAAAAATCTTGCACACCTCGATCACAACGACGGCGAGTCACAACACGCAATGCGCTATGCCCAGTTGGGCATGTGCTTCGGCAGAATACCGACTCTCTTCCCGGTGTTGCTCGAAGCATTCGTGCCCGTCATTCGTGCATGCATTATATTTCAATATATAATTTTGTACTTAGGACAGGAAGAGGCCGTTGAATAAAATGCTGGATCCGGCTTTAAGGACGAATACGAACGGCCGGTCTGTCGTAAAAAAGAATTCCTGTACCATCATCGCGTAATGTATTCCGAATTCTGTAATACAATATATGATACGTAAAAAAAAACTTTATTTTAGTCACGGCTGCTAATCCATTACATAATGAATTATGTTAAAACTGCCAACACATAATGGGCGTAATTATGCTTGCGTTACTATAGTTGATTAAAAAATGTAATTTAACGTTCCTATTGTCCTATATTTTTTGTAACACTTTTTTATAATAAAGATTACAATTATTATTGCTATAATAATTGTAATACTATAAAAATACATTCAGCATCTATGCCTGTTTCGGTACACGTTTGTGTTTGGATGTATGTTGAATCGTATTTTTAATAAGGTAATAAGTGCAGACTTTCTATGAAATTATTTATTTTATCGTTAACAGACAGTGCAGGTTTTGATTTTGATTCAATATGAATATGAAAATATATAGAATTTAGCATAATGAATGTACATGCACTACAATAATATTGAATATAGGATTTAATTTGATTTTGTACTTAATATTGGAAGACGCCATTGAACAACGTGTTGGAGCCAGTGTTGAGCCAGAAACAGAAAGGATGGTCTGCCACAAACGAATGTGTTTTTCTGGCCATAATGAGCATTATTGTGAACTCTGTAAAAGTATTATAAGTGCACTAATTATTGGTTATAATACTGTTTTGAGGTCTATAAATATCGATGAATAACAGCGATGACATTAAAATTAAGGAGGAAAAAATATGGTTATTGCAAACGATTATAGTTTAATAATAAAAAAACGCATAATGCATAAAAATAAATAAAAGAGAAACTATTAAACTGTTTTAATTAATTTTCAAATTGTATATACTATAAATGAAATTGAAAAATTGTAGTGTGTTGTATTGTATACTCTAATAATGTCACCATTTTATTTTCTACCTAATTACTTAAGCTTCTTCTTGTAAAAATTGCTTGCTCTTACAGTTAGGAGAAAGAAATGGCTGCAAATTTAAGAGTACACCAAATAATGTATTATTCTATCAAATAGGTTTTTAATTATTATAATAAAAAATAATAATATATAATTTTTCTTTTGAACTTTAAAAAATAGTATTTAGATCCGTGATAGTGATAGTTTAAAGTAAATAAGGATTTTTTATTTAATAATCTTATAATTATTTTATGTAAATGTATTTTTTCACAAGCACAAGGTTTAGTGCTAAACCATACATAATTGTAATTGGAACATTTGATTAATTATTTAGTTTTAAATTTGAGGATGAAAAATTTAAAAAAAAATCTCATATATGTTTCATAAAACATTGTAATAAAAACATAAAATTAGGGAAATACAGTCATAAAGCAATACTTGTAATTGAGGTAGGTGGTATAAAATTAACATGCATATTAACACTAGAAATAAATTAGCTTATTTAATGAATATAAGCTCCGTTGAAAAGTTCGTTTGAGTGACTATTTAAGAAGAAGAGGAAAGGATGGTCTGCGTTAAATTCTTTTGGTTCAACGTAGTAGAATTTGCCTGATCGGCTTACAACTTGGAATGCTGAAAGGAGAGAAAGAAAATATTTTTATCAAAATGCATAGTAATAATCACAATAATTTTAAGGATTAGTTTATTTATTTTGTTCGTTATTTAAAATTTATTGGAATGTTATTTGATTTTAATATATACAATTGCTTATTAAAAATATATATTTTATGAGGGAGGTTTAAAAAGAAAATAATATGGAAAGTAGAAAAAAACCCTTACGCCAAAAAAAATTTACAAAAATAATTTTACTATTGTGATCTAATTTACGATGCGACTCTTTATTTTAAGTATAATAAAATGATACGTAAGGCATGTAAAATTAATGTTACTTTAAAATTAATGTTATTTAAATTAAGTAGATTTTTTGAAGTTAGTAATATTTTACAATCTTATTCATGTATTAATAAAAATGTATTATTTTAATTTTTATTATTATATTTTTATTTTATTAAATTACTTTTTTTCAATTGTATTTTAGATTAAACTAATAACTACGTTATATTAACGTGTTTATTAGTTTATTTTTAAGTAACATAAATAGTATTGATATATAAATGATGGAAAAATACGTGGGAAAGCTTTAAAGACTGATATTTCATTGAAACATAAAACTATGATAATTATAGCTTTTAATCCGATTAGTTGGATATGAATTAATAGGTTGTATAAGTAATTTGTTATGTACACGGCAAGGACCGGTATTCTGGTTTAAAAATCAGTTAAAGTTTGGATATGGATATAATCGCTCACTATGATCGATAGGCACGAAATGCACAGCGAGTCATGTCAAGGTCTTATCATAACAACATCAAAACTTTGACAAATTGTAAAATCATATAGTTATACTTAAGAAACTCTACCAAAAAGCTTCCACTGGCACAGTTTACCTTCTTATATTCTTGTTCTCACTTAATATTCATTGTATAATTTTAACAAAACAAACACAAAAATGTAGGAATGGCCGATACGTTAATAACACCAAAAATCTAGACAAACACACACCCGACACTCACCAATGTATTTAAAAATAAACTTAACAACTAGTTTTCAATCAGGGCGCAAAATCCGTATAAAACACATCAGATTAAGGTGAAATTCTTGACCAAAGACGTATAGTGACAGACACGAATTATGTCTTAATTTGATGGTGCTTTGAAACGTAACGAGAATAAGTCAGCTGATCGAGGAGTCGTTAATATGTAAATATTAATAAAAATAATACTCCGTTGTCATAGAGAAGTCCCAACACAACTGGCTGCGATTGTCAATATAACCAGTTTCTTTTTTATAAAATTAAATATGGTAAAAACCAGTCGTGCTCTGACAAAAAAAAATAAAAGCCGAGATCTCACTCTGCTAGAATCGAAATAAGAAAAAATCCCGTAATCAGATATAACAAACAACAAATCCTTAAAACAACACACACACACACACATACTATAAGATCATTGTAAAAAAATATAGTAATTTGACAGAAAAACAAAAAAATAGTTCGTTTCACTAAATCAAGAACAGAACAGATTAAGAACGCATGTGATTCACTAAAACTTCAGTGAGACAGTCGTTTTAGTGAAACTGACTACCTTTACTATGTAAACGTTAAATACCGAGTGTCAGACGTCACAAAATAAATTAAAAAACTTACCATTAGCTGCAGCTGCCTCGGCACCCTCCTCGTTGACTTCAATGAAAGCCTTCTGGATGGCATCACTGACGTACAGACCGCTTTCGTTCTTCAAGAGATTGTCCAATCTGGCCTTGGCGGCGTCGAAAAGGCTGGTAATGCCGATCTGAATAAGAATATAAAAATAAATTAACATAAATAATATTTAACAATCCAAACGAAAGGGAATTTAAATAATTATAAATTTTTGAATTCTTGTAACCTTTGAACCTTTTAACAATAACATTCATAACGAAAACCATAAGAGGTCACTGTCACTGTATATAAATAAGTTTTTGGAAAAAAATCATTTTTGATACAAGCTTTTATAAGTGACTGTACTTTTCTTTCACAGACAACTTATACTCATCCAGGTAATTCTAACAACCCCAAACACAATTAGTTCCGTTGTTTTATCACAGAGTTCCAATGGCCACCTGTCTCCATCATCAAATTAGCTCGATATTGCATTACCATAAAATCGCATTTTTATCCAACTTACATAATTATGTATGCACATTTTTAGCTTTATTGGAAACCGTGAAGTGGATACCAAATTTAACTTGCGAGAGTTGGTTACAGACAGATACACAGACAGACAACAGGACAGGTGAAACTAAATACAAGCTTGTAAAAAGAGACCAAAATGTAGATCACTTTACAAAAAATATAATATTGATTAGCATTTTTTCAATTACCTTTTGCAGAACTTTCTTCAGGTCGATAGTAGTTTCAATCTTGAACTTAGGGAGGTAGACGTTGACTTCCACCTCGCGCATCTCGGCAACAGCTTTGTCTAAGGCAGTGGGGTTCTTCAGTTTCTCCTGCAAAGCTGGCAGACCGTCGATTTCGTTGGGGAGGACGATAAGGAAAGATGCCTCCTTTCCTTCATATGGCAGTTCCAAGAGCTAAAAGAAAAAGTTTTTAAGCCCCACGGAAGTAAAATTAAGGTCTGGTCTTTTTAAAATGTAATGTTACCGCTAGACCACAACCAATTAAAATAAAAGCTATGAAATTAAAAGTAACTATATCAAATTTTATTATTCAAGGTCACGATTAGCTGGCCTGACTATACTTAAGCTCTAATTATCTCCAACTGCTTATAGTAACAATCAGTCTGAAATATGTAGCCCCTGAAACAGAATATGCGCGTAGAAAACAGGAATTTTTATAACAGAAGGAAGCTTTTATACGCAGCATAGGAATGCAACGTATACAAGGTACAATGAAAAGTAAGAAAGATTTTAAATGATTAGTTACCTTAGCATCGAGCTCTTTGCTCTCGGCGTATTTAAATTCGTCTTTCTTGTACATCGTCGGCACTTTCACTGTCTTGTCTTTAGTTACATGGAAGTCACGATCAGTAGTAGCCTTATCATTGAATTTTTTTTCCCACGAACCCTGTAAGATTAATGAAATGTATTAACTAATTTTATAGTTTTTCACTACTTAGAAGCTGGTGACATCAAGTTAGCCATCATGCATCATACACAAAATAATCGGATATAAAGTCTGCTAATTCAGTCACCAAGGCGAAGAAAACTAGGGGACTAAAAATCTTCCATATTTTTTATATATTGTGGATTTTATAGTAACGATCTTACTAGAGCATAATAATAATAAAACCTAGAACTTACCTTGAAGTACAGAGCATTGACGAGGACCGCACGAGTATCAGCTCCCAGGGAGTTCGGGTCGACCAAGTCCTTGATTTTGTGGTTTGTGTGATCCTCCACCTGAACAAAGACAACTTTAATTGAAAAAATTAAAAGAGACGATTGATGAAAATAACTCAGTAGGGACTATTTCATATCAAGGATCCTTATATAAATATATGGTTCATGTAAGTATATAATGTTACGCTTTCAAAGACATCCCTGATCATCACATTGGCATTTGTATGATTGTCCTAAAGTAATTTATCATATCACCGAGCGCTGTTGTCCAAGCGGTAAGGCGTGCGCATTCTAATCCAAAGTTCTTGGGTTCGAACCCAAACTAAAACCAATGAGTATTTAATTAGAATTTGATAACTACCCGTTGCTTTTCAGCTATAGGAAACATCGTAAGGAAACCAGACTAGTTCCAATCAGCCCTACTTGGAACTTTCTTGATAGAAAGGCAGCTCCTATCGTAGAAATCAGCGCTTGCAAGATAGTCTTACGAAACTGGGAAAGCGTTAAAGTGAAAAAGAGGATTACGTCATCCATTCTTACCCATGAGTTGATTTCCTGAGCAGCAGGCACATTTTTCGTAAAGTCAATGTTCTTGAATTCTGAACCGAAGACGCTCTTTGAGAGTGCGGCAAAGTCTTCCTTAACTTGAGCGTTTGTGGGAATGTATATTTTGTTGGCCATGTTCAGTTTCACTCCTTGTACTGCTCGAAGTTGAGCGGTCACTTTGGGGAACACTGCTTTGGTCTGAAAACAACGAAATTGAAAATTAAAAAGATAGAAGTGAACTGAAAAAAAGAAGTGAACTGATTTTATTGAGAAGAGTCTTAGGCCGCGGGTTGGACGTCATCAGGCAGTGGAGTAGCGAGCGAATGTTCAAAGCTATTCATACATTTGATCGAGCTCAATATATGAATGGTCTTGTTCGGCCGCTCATCGCCCGCGCCCCGCTGCCCGCTAGCGTCAAGTCTGTGGCTTAAGAAAAGAATGAATTTTCGATTTGTAGCAAGTGCAAAGAATTATAAAATAATGTTAAATACCTAATTGGAAATCATTTCATAGTGTCATTTCAAAACTTGCAAACCAAGAGCATTCCTCGGTAAGTCGGCTGTAAAGTAAAATATGAGGGTAGTTACCACATTGTCGTTGGGAAGGCCGATGGCTCTGAGGAGCTCGTCATGGGACTCGCCGACAGAGGCCAGGGCCAGTTGAGCCAGCGGCTGCAGGACAGAGAAGGCGGACATCACCACGCTCTTGCCGGCCTGCTCTTTTACCACCTCCTGCGAAAAGAAAGAATGGTTGCTTACATTAAGAGGTGGCGTAAAGACAAGAAATTAGACGGGAAGAAAAGATATGGTGTGCCATGCAAATCGCACGGATTTTAAGGTTTAACCTTATTAAGTCTGAAAGTAGACTCCTGTTTAATATTTTGCTCGTCGCGTTTCAACTAAAATAGTACTGCTGCTGCTGCTGTAGTAGTGCTGCTGCTGTAGTAATGAGTTTAAATATCTGAATATATTTAAATTGGATGGTTAAGTCATTTTTTTCCACGTCTTTGTACAGTATCTAAAATAATAGATGACAGTTTTGAATCTTTGCCCTCATAAAAAATGCATATCCCTTTACAAGTGAATGAGTATATGTATAATAAATTTTAAGTACTCACCGAAAACATGTTGGCAGTAAACACGTTGTTTCCATCATTGAGGATCTTCTCCTCACCAGTGGCTGAAGCCATGGCCACGACGGCTGCAACTGCAAAAGGAAGGTAAAGTCAAACCAAGAAACACAGCACTAGAATTTTAAAGAAAGTAAGTAGGGGCTGTAAAGAAACGCAAATGTAAAAAAATGTCTTCAGTATAAAGAAGCTAGTGGCACAATGCTAGTAACATACTTATTTATAACTAAGGCACTATCAATATTCAATGCAAGAATTTTTAACACTTAAAACAAAAATGTAACAAAGTGATTCTTATCACTGTTTTGCAGTGCATAGTTTTTAATGACAAAACCAACATGTGACACATGCACACACCGGCTGCTTGACAATAATACAGGATCAGAGGTACCTAGGTAGTTACTATGAGTAAGGATTTTGCTGATTTTTTAATTTAGGCAATATTTAAAATATAGGCAAAACTAAAAATTATATTAAAAAGAAAAAAAAAACCCTTTTTTTAAAGCCTCATATCTCAAGAACTATATAACATACAGCACTGTAAATGAGCTTAAATTGTTTCAAATTTAATGTACATACTTTTAACATTATACAGCGAGTTTTGACCGAATACTTATTGTTTTATAATAAAACTGCAAATACTAAAAAAAGTCCAAAATTTTTGCACTTATTTTTGCTTGCAAAACATAGTTTCACATTCCTCCAAGGACTCCGAATCATATAAAAAAATACAGCTTTAAAATACTATAATAGACAAATAAACTACAAAAATAATGTAAGAACTAATGTAATTTAATTTGGTTTTGTAATAATTGTTTCATTTAAATACTTCATGCTACCTTTATTGTTTTCTAGATAATTAAAATGGACAATCTCTCCTCCACAGGCATTACCTAGTGTGGAGATCAGTAAAAACTGTACCCACATGGGTACAGTGAAATCATAAACCGTCATGTCAACCGTCGTCATGGGTACAGTACTACAGTGGGTCATAAGTGACTCAGGAAAAAGATAGATGGCGCTGCTGTCAAGTAAACATCGGCTCTGTATTTCTATCAGTAAAAAAAATATGTAAAGCATCGATATGTGAATAAGTTATAGTGCGTAGTGTAAATAAAGCTTATCTTAGCACGTGACAATGTTATCTACACAAAAAAACAGTGAAAAAGACTAAATATCGAAACAATAATATGTGAACATAAAAACTGCATCAATTGACATATCTGTGGCTAATTAAGGACACTGTGTATAATTGTGTGATATAAAATGTGCAAGTGCTATTTTAAAACTGAATAATCAGTGTTATTGTGAAATATACAGGACAAACTAATAATTCCGGGACCGTTAGTGCATTTAAAATATAAAGTGGACTCTGAACCTTTGCCTACGATCTACAAACGAAAGCACCCGAAGCTGTCATTGCTTTGAGTTTCGTGCCACCTAACGTACGGTAATCTTAACAATTGAGCGAAAAGATGGCGCTAGCATGCATAAAATGCGAAGAGATAATAACTGATAGCTATTTTCTAAAATGTTCTCTCTGCAAAAATTATTACCATTTAAATTGCACCAGCAGATCAGAAAAACTATTTAACTTAATGACAGCGGAGAATAAATCAAATTATAAATGTATTTCATGTAACGAAATAAATTCAAGTCAGTATCAGGAGACACCTAGGCGGCCTACAACTCCAGTACCACATTGCTCTTGGGACAATGTGACTAAACGGAAAAAAGTTATAGTTAATGTACCCACGGAAAACTCATTTGAGGGGCTGTCAGATGATGATGATTGCTCTGAATCAAGCTCACCTAGGCATGGACTAAACAGAAGCTTTACAGAACTGCGGTTGAACAATAGTTATATTATAGACGAATTAAAAGAAAAAAATAACATATTAACCGTTAAGCTTGAGTCTGCGGAATTGGAGATTACAAGGCTACTATCAGAAAACTATGCATTGTCTAAACGTCTAAACAACACCGAATTAAGAGTGAAACAACTGACAAACATTTGCAAGTCTACAAGTACATCAAAGTCGTCGACTAAGAAAAACCGTAGATCACTTAACCGCACAAAACTAGATTTTTCAATTGAGCCTGAGGAGGCAACCACGGATTCAAGCCCCAAGTCACCATCAAAAATTACTTCTGAGACAGTGTTGGAACGCAAATTAATCACAACCCCCCCTGTACCATCGCCTGTGAAGGGACAGGAGGCAACGTCTCAACTAAGTGAAGCCGCGATTAATAAAGCACCGTCGTCGGTTAATAAAATGAACCCTCATGGTTTCTACCGGCCAATCAACCAGACTGACACAAAAACGTATAAAAACATACATGAAAAACAGTTCGACGATGATTTTCAACAAAGAATTAAGCTCCGGTTGCCTAAAAGAAAATTGATTGTAGTATGCGATGATCAGGGCAAAAATCTAGGAATAATCCTCAATAAACTGTACGGAACCTACTTTAATATTATGTGCTACTCTCAACCTGGAGCGACCACAAAAATAGTGTTGAGTTCACTGAATAATATCTTAGAAAATATAAATAGGGATGATTTTTTAATAATACTTACAGGCGTTAATGATACCAATCCGAACGAGATGTTTGCGAACTTATATTACGCAATACAACAATCAAGTCACACTCACACTATTTTATCACAAATACCGCAGCATCGACACTTAAATGAACGACCCGTAAATAAAATGATACGCCACATTGCAAGTCAATTTCACCACTGCGAGTACATAAATCGAGACTTTGATGCGAAACTAAATAGATCTTTGCTTACTAAAACTTTGGCGGAAAATATATTTCACAGGATTGCATGTAGGCTTTATACGCCTGATTATCAACTTCAACTATTAAAACGCAATATTTCTATGTGTAAAACTAGGAAAGCATCAACGAGCTCTGACCGTATGCCCAACATGAACACCGCGTGCGACATCACTAATTTAACTGATAAGCGGGAACCTATGCCAAGCTTGACGAGCGAAAACAGGTTTTTTCGTTGCAAATACCATCTATGACAACAAAGTTGGAATTATGCATCAAAATATTGCGGGCGCGGTAAGTAAACAAGACCTATTGAACTACACTATATCCGACTTGGAAAAGGAAGGATCACATGTGGATGTTTTGTGTTTATCTGAAACCAATATTCCTCAAGGTTCAGAATGCAATCTAAAATTGAATAATTTTCAACTTGCTGCCCATTTTTGCCGAAATCGCTCAAAAAGAGGAGGAGTTGCGATTCTGGTTCGACACGGCTTGGCACACACGCCGATCAAAGAAATTAACCCATTAGCGGAATCTCATGTTTTTGAATGTTGCGCGACTAGTATTCCACAATATAATATGGTCATAATTTGTTTGTACACAAATAGAACTCCGTCATCATCATCATCCACCTTCTTTCATAAACTTGATGAAATGCTTAAAGTTGTTTGTAAAAATAAAAGGAGGAAATATATATTATGTGGAGATTTTAACATTGACGTTATGAAACAATCGTTGATATCTAAAGAGTTTGTACAAATATTAGACAACTATGGTTTAAAATTAACTGTTAATGTACCTACAAGAATTACTGCCTATTCTAAGACCTGTATAGATAATATAGCCACTAGTATTCACGACTCCACTGTAAAAATACACGATCTAGGTCTTTCCGACCATACAGCACAACTATGTCAAGTGCCTGTACAAAAGCGGGTCCTACCCCCACTAAAATGGTGGTACGAGACGAAAAGAGATTTTCATCGTGATAATCAATTAAAGTTTATGAATTGCCTGACATGCTTAAGATTTGATGATGTTTTTAATGAAAATGATGCGACACAGGCATTCAATAAATTTTACGACGTCTTTCTTCTCTTTTTCAATCTATGCTTTCCTATAACTCGTGTGAAAATTACAAATCGATGTAGTCAAAAATTAACTTCGGCATTGCGAAAATCGTGCCGTAAAAAAAGGCAACTATATTTACTAAGTAGACATTCAAAATGTTGGAAATTACAATACAAGCAATACTCTCGTCTCTTAAAAAAATGTATTTTGACTCATCAGAGGGATGAAAATTTGAAATATATTCATAAGTATAGCAATAAGTGCAAAGCAGTTTGGAACATAATAAAAAACTATACCACTCCCGACTTCCATAGTAGATCTGTGGAAAAACTTATCGTAGACAATAACCATATTGAAGACCCACAAAAAATTGCAGAATGTTTCAATCATTATTTCATAAACTCTGTGGTTAATAATGTAAGAACAAAAAATTGCAATGACATTGACGTTTCTAATTGTGATTCTACAATTTATTTGAACCCGTTAAGTCCAAACGAGCTAATAAAAGTTATTAAAACCCTCAAAAACTCAAAAGCAGTGGGTTATGATGGCATAAGGACAGACATTATAAAACAAAGTATGTTTCTTATTGCAGAGCCGCTTACTCATGTGCTTAATCTATCATTAATGCAAGGTAGTTTTCCTGAAATTCTTAAGAAATCCGTGGTGAGACCCCTCTATAAAAAGGGAGATAGAAGCGAAATGAGTAACTATAGACCAGTGACACTCATTCCGATCTTCTCTAAAATATACGAAAAAATTATGTATAATAGGTTAATACAATTTTTAGAAAGTAAGAATGTGTTAGACGACCAGCAACATGGTTTTCGGAAATCTAGATGTACCTCTTTGGCAACGTTTAAGCTAATGAAAAGCGTATTAACAGCTATAGATGAGCATATACCAGTTACAGTCCTATTTATGGATATGAGTAAGGCGTTTGATTTTGTGAGTCATGAGCGGTTATTAACCAAAGTATATAGGTATGGTATTCGTGGCCCAGCTCTTGACTGGATTAGAGACTACCTCACTGATCGATGCCAATGTGTGGAGACGCTCAAATATTGTCCTAAATCTAAAAATTTAGCATCATATAAATCTACGTATGTTAAAAATAACTATGGCGTACCACAGGGAAGCATATTAGGACCGTTACTTTTCTTGCTATATATTAATGATTTGCCAAAATATCTGTCTCAGGAATGCATCTTATTCGCAGACGACACTTCCATTATAATCAAATGTAAAGATATATCTAGATATAATGATGACATAAATAGGACATTGGCAGAAACAATTAAATGGTTACATATGAATAATTTAAAAGTAAATTTAAATAAGACAAATTATATGCAATTCCATACTGACCGGGGTAACTCACAAAATCTTAGCATATTTTCCGAAAACGATCCTATTGAAGAAGTCCATCATACAAGGTTTCTTGGTATAATAATTGATTGTTACTGTAACTGGCAGAAGCAGGTGGATAATGTCTGTTCCAGAATAAGTAGTTTTATATATGCACTAAGGAGAATAGCTAGAACTGTCTCTATACAAGCAGCATTAGTTGCATATCATGGGTACGTAGACTCAATTCTCCGCTACGGTGTAGTTTTATGGGGAAATAGTACAGAGAGAGACCAGGTATTCCTTGTGCAAAAACGCTGCATTAGAGCAATTTTTGGGATGGAGCAATTGGACTCATGTCGTCCAATTTTTATTGATAATGGTATTCTCACCTTCCCTTGTCTGTACATTTTGGAAGCTTCACTATTCGTGCACAAGTATAAAACCCAGTTTATGGAAATACAACAGCTACGACCCCGTCAAGTCCGGGAGCAATACAAGCACAAACTATATAAGCCCGCGGTCAAGCTAGCACTTTCCTCTAAAAATGCGTACTGTATGTGTATTGCCATTTATAATAAGTTACCGGACATGTTTAAGGAATGTGGTTTTAATAAATTTAAGAATTTAATTAAACAATGGCTATTACAAAAATGTTATTATAGTATAAAAGACTTTCTAAATGATACTTAATGTTTAATAATTTCAAAATGTATGACATGTTAATTTAATTTTAATATAATTTAATTTATTTATGTTAGTTATAGAATTAAATTATTTCAAATCGATGTTATATAATGTGATTGTGTGTGTGTGTGTGTGTGTGTGTGTGTGTGTGTGTGTGTGTATCGTCTAAAATGTATGTACGCCTGAAAAGGTAGAGTTTGGTGAGACTACTAGAGTAGCAATTTTAGCTAATATTTGTAACCCATTCTCCACATGCATTAATAAATTATTTCATTATTTCATTATTTCATAAATAAACAATTTTTCTATTGTTTACTTTTTAATACAATATTTGTTTGATAAAGAAGCATAAGCAACAAATGAAGAATCACAATGTCATATGTGAGTAGAGGTTAAAAAACAGTCGGTCTTATCGCTAAAGGCCAATTTTTAAGACAACCTACGGATAATGGAGATACTTAAAAGATATATATTTTGCGCTGTCGACACACAATACATACAGGGTGAAATTGCTATATTTACAAGCTGAGGGGTGAATATGTGGGTCATTCTGAACAAGTTTTATTATTAGGCCAACTTCGATCCCGAAAAAAAGTAGCTGTTCCATAGAAAATATTGACATAGGATTCACCAAAATGTATGCAGAGTGAATAGGCTACTACTGAACCGGTGAGCTGCAAGCTCCATTGTAGACCCAGTCTTCACTTTTCATCAGGTGTTACTAGGACCAATCGCCGATCAGTTTATAATAAAATAAAATAAAGTTTATTATACAGTATTGGATTTAAAATGCATGCAAATCATCATTTGTGATAATCCAAATCAAAAGGGACCTTATGGCGCTCGGCGCTTGCGCCATTATAGCGGCGCGCCAATACTAATGTAGCACTACGCGACGTAAGCACCGACCGCCATAAGGTCCCTTTTTACCCACGACGGAACGGAGCCAATGTTGCCATTTTTCTTAAAATCTACTAGTCCGATTTTGATGTGGTTTTCAGTGATGGGTTCGGGTTTGATTGGTGCATGTTCTTAGATAGGTGTTACGGTGACAACTCACCAGAGGGCGATGCAGTAAACATTTATTTGTGCATCCTTTTTCAACTACGTTTCAACCGTCGTGGGTTTTTTCAAATTTTTTAATTTTGTGATATGAATTGTCACATATTTTGTTTGTTTAACATTTTAACAATTTTAAGAATTTGACGTCCGGTCTGGCCTAATGGGTAGTGACCCTGCCTATGACGCTGAAGGTCCCGGGTTCGAATCCTGGTAAGAGCATATATTTGTGTGATGAACACGAATATTTGTTTCTGAGTCATGGGTGTTTTCTGTGTATTTAAGTATTTATAATTATATATATTGTATATATCGTTGTCTAGGTACCTACAACACAAGCCTTATTGAGCTTACTGTGGGACTTAGTCAATTTGTGTAGTAATGTCCTATAATATTTATTTATTTATTTTATTTAAGAATATTTAGATATCAGAATTTATGAAATGAACATTAATGTTTGTACGTTTCATACGTGACATTGAAGAATGAATCAATAACAATCATTTAATTGACCATTTAGACCATAAGAAACTGGAATATTAATATTTATGACAACAAAATGACAAGATTGATATATGATTTCTCTAAGCTATATTTAAATAACCACAAATTGCCTTCAAAAATGCATAAACATTACAAGGTACTAAACAATACATACCTACGCAATAACCCGAAGTATTGGTTCCGCTGTATTTTACGACCACTTCGATTTCAACGTTTGGTTTTACCAATGACACGTTTTTAACGTTTTGTCGCTTACGTAATTGTGTAGTTTTATTTTACTTTAAATGACACTGTCGCTTAAAATAATGTGCAGGTCTTTGTCACCGTCAGGTGAGGAAACAATAAATAATGTGCAAACCTTTGTCACCGTCAGGTGAAGAAACATTAAATCGAACACTGTCATATGTGCGGTTAAGTTTAGAACTAATAATCAGACAACTGCCAATCGGACACGCCCACCGAGCGTTCCGTACAAAATAAACTTTTTTTATTTTATTTTATTATAGTTCTCTGATTTTTCTCTGTATTTATAGTGTAAGACGATATTACTTGCACAATTTCACAGGTGTTAACGTACAACTATGAACTTTTGGAAGTAATATCGTTCTCTTGGGGGAGTATCCTATAAATTTTGATTCCCTTGAGAATGTCGAAATGTAAGTTTTTTTGCGGCATACGGACGAATCTTTTTTTAAGTTAACTTAGAAGGTTGATTTTTTACAAGGAACTGTGGACTTGAGCAAATGGTTATGTTTCTGAGATCTTCTTGGGTCTTGACAGACAGACAGACGACCGGACGGACAAAAAAGTGATATAAGGGTTCCGTTTTACTTAAAGATATCAAAAACTAATGCTTAAATAATATTAACACAAAAAATACGTAGAATGTCCTTGTGTGGTTTATTAAATTCCGTTGATTTCGGGGTATGGGTAAGTACGTTTAAGAAAACTAAATGGCATAGTTAATTAAAAAAAAATGTATTTTTTATTTTTATTTTAGTAACAAGTATTTTAATGTGTATATACGAGTAGAGTTGTTGTAACACGGGCACTACATTTAACCAAACCAAACAACCAAAAATATGTCCCGTAGCATCTTATTCTAGTGTAAGAAGAGCGTAGTACCAAATTTATGAGACGATTCTCTCGATACATATTTTTGCAGCTGACTGTACGTACGTTTAGTAGCAAATTTAATGTATAAACTCGTACTTAACACTAATCAATATATAAACAGGCCCTAAGGCAAGTGGAAATGCTCGTAAGGGTCTTATCAGATAAAAATAAATTAATGATTATCTCCGAAATAGAGTTAACTAGAATACCGGTGTCTTTGAGAAAGTTACTTAGAAATGCACCCTCGAAATTAACGAAAAAAAAACACGATGTATAGTTAATAGCACGCAAAATTCCAATCAAAAATCCTAAAACCCTAATCGCAAAAATCCTATCCTGTGTCTGATAGCGGACAGACTTGACTGCCCGTATAAATGAAACTGCTGCAAAAAGGCATGTTTCCAGCAATGTATACACATTATGATAATGTATAAATAGGTATAGAAAAATTAATTAGATACTAACAATAGGAGCGTAAGTCTACTAACAAATGTGTACGAGTCCATAGTTACTCAAAATATTTTCATTCATTCATTCATTAAAAATAGGCGTTAAACATAATGTGAGGTGACAAAGACTTAAACAATGGAATACTCTTGACATTCAATTCCTGAGCAGAACGATAATCACGATTAATGATTTCCTTCACCTGCATCATTGACAGTTGGACAATGAATCGTAAATGTGGAAAATATCAACCAACTCCGACAATCGTAAAAGTGTTGACCTAGTCTTGAATTATGTTATTGATGTTCTAAAGTTCTAAACAATATGCAGTATAAAAGACTGGATTTTTATTTTATTTCACTAATAAATACAAGAGTACGTTGTCTAATAAAAATACTGTTGTCAAGCCACTAAAACTGGTAACAGAACTAGTGCTTGGGATCTCCTTGCGAGACAGAATTTGGAGGACATGGGACTGAAGTGGGAATGGACCGGCCATATCTGTCGCAGGGATGACAACCGATGGGGCCAGCGAGTACTGGAGACCTCGACTGGTTAGCCGAGGTGCAAAATGATGTTATTTTAATATCATTCGCGCGGGCATTTCGCTCGTATGAATGAATGAAATTCACAATGAACATAATTATGGGAACATATGATCATAAATTACAACCACTGTGTCCCATGATATTATCAGTCTATATAGACGTGTGAAAACAGTTGTCAGTGATTACTTGATTAGATCACTCATTTAAAACGAACTAGATTTACAAGTTTAAATATAATTAAACATCAACTAATATAAATACTAAAATTACATTACAAAAAAAAAACATAATAAACATAATTATGATGAAATAATTATATAAGATCTTCAGATGCTAATTAACATTTAAAACGTATGCAATAAGAATTTGTTATACTGTAAAAAAACAATTGTCAATTAGTATTTTATACAATGCAAGACCAGAGACATGCGAGCGATATTGCCGACTCTTTAAAAACCTGTACACTCCTATTTTGAACAACCCCTTGTAGACCCTTGGGAAAACCTCGACAGGGAGCTCATTCCACAGCCGAAGCGTCCGCGGGAGAATACTCCTCTTAAACCACACAGTAAGCGCCCAGTTAGGTTCTAGGGTGTGAGGATGAACACCCTGCCGACGGCGAGCGGTGTGTGATATGATTCATAAAGTACACTGTTCGGAAGTTCAATTACAATTTTCTGTACAGTAATCAAATAAATTGTTCTTTACATTTTGCCAGAAGAGGCTATTTACTACTTAAATTTGTATTTGTCACCGGGTAAAACCAAATGCGTACTTAGAATGCGTCATTCAAATCTGATAAATAAATGGAGTCCAGATTCAGATTTAACAACTTGTTATGGTTTTGAACTAGTTTTGATACGTTCGTCGATCGTCTTGGTGAATAGTGCCAAGCACAACTTTCACATCATTTATATGTTTAGGTATATCAAAATAAAATTAAAACCGTAATAAGTCTGAATAGGTGTCGATCAATTCGCGCTAACCTTTGATAATCCAGTTACCACAAAATATTGAGACCGCGGCCGGCAAACATCCCACTTTGTCGCTTACCCTAAGAGATTTGCTTTGTATCTTTATTCTCGTACGGATAACCTGTCAAGGCTTCGGCGTCCTTATGTCAAGTTATGTCAAGCGACATACTGGGACGTTATGCCGGCCGCGATTAACTATATATGGCGCCGTACAACGTACGTCTTTGTTTATTGACCAAAGCATTAAGGAATGTCTTCATTTTAACTTGGGCCAATGGCTTTCGTAGGCCCGGATGTTCTTATCGCTTTAAATGCGGAAATTAACATAAAAAATTAATCGCCAACAGCGTCTCGGGTCAAGACCATTGTGAGTTCACTGTGATAATTGCTCAACAAACTAAGTGTTTTACATTTTCTAAGTTTATCGCGAGGTCTACTGCTCAAAGAGCTACTAGTGTTAGATAGTATCTGAACCTTACGATTCAGTCATTTCCGTCAGTAAAAAGCAGCAAATTTAAACAATACAGGCGCGTGGGGGTAATCGTCCCATAGAAAATTTGAATTTCGCGCCTTTTTCTACTGACAAAGTTGTTTGACCGGCTATAGTTTCCATAGCAACCAGCCGGAAAAAAAACAAACAAGAAATAAATTAGCATCACGCTGTCTGAAGTAAACATTGCCTAGCGTCTTGAATGCCAAACAACCAGAAATAAACTCAACATCAATACAAACATAGTCTCAATTGCTTTGTCAAATTGACTTAACAAGTCAAACAAGTTAAATAAAAACGTATTTGTAATATAAATAGGGTCTCATTTGCAATGTCGTTGACACTTGAAGTGACCAGACGAGGAAAACTTGTTAGCCGGTCAGTGTCAAGGGTAGATCGTAAGTGATAGGCAAATTGAAGAATGTTTTGTTTAGCCTGCATGGAATACCGACTATCATAGAGATGAATTGGACGTGTCGTAATGACATTTATGGTGAATTTTGAGAAAAAAGATAAGTAGATAATCGGCGACCACAAACATCTGTGCCAAATAGGTTAAATACATATAACGGTTTTAAAGAGAAGAATGTAATTAAGGCAACGGTTGACAGGAATAATTAATTCACCCTTATAGTTTATAGAGAACGTGCGCGTTGAAGGGCCTGTCATCTGGTGGCCTGAATCGGAAACATAAACATGTACATTGACACTTCACGCCAAAGCCAGTACTGCCATCGTACGTTCGTGTTCGTGTGAAGTATAAACTTCACACTTACACCTCGCGCCAAAAATCCGTACCCCTAGTGTAAATAAATTCGATTTTGAAACGTGACGTACGCGTTTGCGTTTAGTCTCATTTTGTATTGGATTTAGAAAGAGCGCGCCAAGCGGGACGTTTTGGAAACTCAAAATCCTATACAAAATGAGACTTAACGCAAACGCGTTCGTCACGTTATGATGTCTATAAAACTTACACTCCCCGGTACTGATGTCTCCTGTGCTGCCCCCAACAGTTTTTAACAAGTATGACACGGGCGGAAAGTTGCTAGTTATTAATTTCTAAATGAGGTAATCACTTAGCACTTAAGTGAATAACTCCCTTTTTCCTAAAGATAGAACATATTTACTACACAAATAGGTAGGGAATCCCAGACCATAATACTCGTACTTAGCGTGCCTTGGCGCGTCGGTTGTATGATGACATCACCACATTCAGCGTTCATGGAAAACTAAACTAATTCTATGAGACTGATTTGTTTTTGTTTTAGGCATTCATGTGTCGCGTGACTCATGTGTAATTCATTATTATTATATATTTTGCCATGGATATTTATCTGTCGTTCTATCACCGAATGGGCCTTACGAAGGAATCAGTGCTAGTTTCGCTAGAATTATGCAGACTTGGATCCATTTCGTGATGCACACATTAATGTTAACTTCTTTTCTTCAATTCTTTTTCTTTTATGTTTATCAGTATGCTTATATAATGCACAATAATAAAAGATAAGAGTATTGAGACTCTTTTTACACATTAAATCGAACATTGTAAGTGATAATTGGTCTAGAAACATGGCGCGGTCTTCAGATATTAAAATCCTATCATTGTTTTTTTTTTTTATTATTTGATTATTTCATACGATCACTTGCGCTTATTGGTACGGTCACGTCTGAAAATATCGATACGAAAAAAGTACCAAAAATATGTATACACTACTTTATTGCCCATATATTAAGGTAGTGTATACATATTTTTATATCGATATTTTCAATATCTGCGAATCAAGATAGCATCAATAACGAATAAATGTTATATTTTAATTTCCTTTGTCAATATTAAATAAACACCAGTAAACAACCAAATGATTTTAATTATCAAAAATATTCACTGTTTTCAATATATAAAATGTTCAAAACAGTGGCTAGATTGCAATGATCGACAGAGAGTCTGTTTCTCTAGAGTAACAAAAACAGGCCATATTATCTAAGAAAAAATATCATATAACGTGACCCGTATAATATGAATTGCTTTTGAATGTAGGTATATTTCATACCTACATTTAACTTACATTTTGCAATTTCACATTTTTATTGACTTTTCCTTTTTAAGATTAAAAATAATAAAAACCTAACATTGTTTTTTGTTTGATTTAATTATTTGATACGATCACTTGGGCTTATTGGTACCTACGCGCAATATCTGCGAATAAAGATAGCATCAATAACGAATCAAGTCGAGATTTCAAAATCTATACCCCTAGTGTAAATTTATTCGATATCGTGACGTGACGTACGCGTTTGCGTTAAGTCTCATTTTGTATGGAATTTTGAGTTTCCAAAACGTCCCGCTTAGCGCGCTGTTTCTAAATCCCATACAAAATGAGCCTTAACGCAAACGCGTACGTCACGTCACGCTATCGAATAAATTTAAACTAGGGGTTCTAAATACCACTCATACGCATTGATTTAGATTTTCGTCACAGTGACAGAAATATGAAGTTACTCATGATTTCCTTTGTTTCTGTGTTCTTAGGCATACACGACGCTGTTTGCGCTAAAAGAAGAAGGAAATACAACACATTTTGTAATGCCACTTATCTAATTAGGTACGCGCTTAGAACAAACCCAGGAAAATATAGTTTGCTAACTTTGTTGTTCGCGATAGTCCCCCTGATTCGGACTTGTAGGGGAACACCTTAGGCCCCGATTCGAAGAATGATTAAGACACGTTGGAAAGATCTTTAAAAGATCGATAACTAAACGACATGTCAAAATTGACGTTTATTTCGATTCCGATTCGATCCCAATAAGATCTATCTACGATAATTTTAACGTCAAAGTGACTGGTTTGATTCAAAGAGATTGGTTGCCCGAATCGAGCTGCTTTTGACAATTATACGACATACAAACGATATCTAAATGAGATCTTATCTAAACCAGAACTTATCGTTACTGTATCTCATTCATAACGGCCTGATTCGAAGGATTATATTGTTGAAATGATTTATCACAAACGACAATAAATACCGCATGTACCTAGTGTAGTAGTTTCGTTATGGAACCCACCCAGTTAAATAAAAATTTAAAATAAGTTTCGGTGAAATTGGATTCCAGTGTAAAATGACTTCAAAACGGGTTATCGAAATCAATAGGTGCTTATCTCGTTTCGAGTACAATGGGTGATTCGACTTTTAGTGTCATTTGTATAGTTCTACCGTTCTCGAGAACGTTCTCCCTGGAAGAACGTTCTCGAGAACGGCACAACCCGGACAACTCATTTATCGCTTGATTTTATGATATTGAAATTTAACGGACCAAAATGAGTTCCATGTTTGAAATAAATTAATAGATGATACCTTTCAGATGTCGTAAAGACCAGATATTGCAGCCTTGTTTTAATGCATAAACATCAGGCATTTTAATATGCTATTGTTGGCTTTCAAAGAGGGATGTTAATTTTTGTATTAAAATTGAAGTATTTATTTTATGTTATTAAAATTTTATTTGGTTATTTGCCTCAAGTCTTGAAAGTATTTTTTTGTATATTTGCATTTATAAAAAAATAAAAAAAGCATATTTTTGAGATTCTTACACAAAGGGTAAAAGGGTAAGGGTAGTCCGTCCGTCTGTCTGTCTGTCTGTCTGTCTGTCTGTCTGTCTGTCTGTCTGTCTGTCTGTACGTGTCTGTCCGTCTGTCCATCTGTCCGTCTGTCACCAGGCCGTATCTCATGAACCGTGATGGCTAGACAGTTCACAGATGATGTATTTCTGTTGCCGCTATAACAACAAATACTAAAAAGTACAGAACCCTCGGTGGGCGAGTTCGATTCGCACTTTTTTATATTATGGTTGCGAAGTGAGTGTAGCAACAGAACATTTTTTTTTTAAAGATTTGAGGTGCCTTTATAACAAAACTACCATAATTTGTCTGTGTTGTAGCTCACTGTACATACAAAACAAAAACTAAATAAAATAGTTAAAAAAATAAAACTTTTTTTTTGCCAAATGCGAATATTCTGCAAATAATTTTGTATGGAATTTGTTACAATACCATGGATACTATAATTATAATTATCGTACGTGCAGGTAGCTAATTATTTGAATCATTAAAATAAATGTAATTAGCGAGAAATAATAATTTGCAAATACGTAGTACTTGCGTTCCGGTTTTAAAATACTACCTACTTTAGGCCATCATAAGACATATTTCAATCATATTCAAGAGGAAAGAGGACGGCCGATTCTCCATACAAACGTAATCCCCATTTTTCTCTCTGGATATTGACATTTTGTTAAATATTTTTACATAATTTGATGTATATTGACCATAGCTACGTTTGACATTTTTCGATTTTTGTATTACTATACAAAGAGCGAAAAACAGATTTCATACAAAATTTAAAATGCTTCTTACTCCTATAATAACAAAAAAATCTAAAAAAATCAAACGTAGGGGCATAGCTGTGGTTCATATTCAACAAATTGTGTCAAAATATTTTCAATAATGTTAATATCCAGAGAGGAAAATGAGGACTACGTTTGTATGAAAAGGTGATTTCTACTTAAGTTCTATACCTGGAGAGTGGCAATCAGACGGTTTAGGCATATCACATAGTAACAACTTAATCGTTTTAATGCTTAAAGTGTACATAATACCTGCCTGATTCGATGCACCCATTAAAACAGGAAAATAATCTGTTAACAATTAACTTCTAATCGAAGTTATTATTAGGTGCGTTGTAGAAACTGTAATGTTACGCTTAAATGAATCCCTTATCGCACAAACGCTATGTGAAGTTACTACAAGGTCTTATACCTCAAAATCGATTTGAGAACCGTGAATGTACTGAAAATAATTAAGATTTCCGTTGAGAGTAAGGCGTCGTACTAATACTACGCGATTATCGCAAGTTCGCGCGAATTTTACTCGCGCGAACGCGCGATCATACATATTGAACTCGAATAGGTGTCCTAACTGGTCGCGCGATTGTCAATTAGGGCACGTGCGACTAAAATTCGAGCGAACTTGCGATAATTGCGTAGTCGCGTATATTAGGAGGACCCCTAAAGGTGGCATTCGAATGTCAACTGCAGCTGTATTGCTGTAAAGAGAATTTGAAATAGGGGTGGATTGTCAAAGAAAATATTATAGCCCCAGTAAATTTACTGCCATCTCTCGACACATGATTAAAACTTTTAGAACGCCATTTGTCCTTATTATTTTACGGAATTGTGTTAAATTTGTTAAATATCAAAAAGTGGCTAAAGGTTGTGGCGCCATCGCTCGAAACGATGCCGCCATACCTTTGGCCTTTTATTTATTAGATGGCGCCGCTTTTTGATATTTAACAAATTTAACACATATCAGTGAAATAATAAGGATCAAAGTCAAATGTGACGGTCCATATAAAAAGGGACCTTATCGCGGTTGGCGCTTACGTCACGTAGTACCACATTAGTCTTTAGGTCCCTTTTGTAGTGAACTATCACAAATAATCAAGGAAATTGGCGGAGAACGTCACACATCATGACATCATTTTAAGAAAGGAAAGGCTTTTTTAACGAAACCTGCGCTGTGGATTTAGATATTTTAGATGATGGTTGCGTTTTAGTACTTATGTTTTCATTTATAAATGACAGTCCATAAAAAAGGGACCTTATGACGATCGGCGCATACGTCACGTAGTACCGTATTAGTCTTGGGCTAATAATGGCGTAAGCCCCGACCGCCATAAGGTCCCTTTTGTAGTGGACTACCACAAATAATAAAGGAAATTGATGCAGTCGTTGTGGACATCCAAATCTCACTCTCAGTATTTGAATAACGTAAATCTTTTTTTATTGTGTTAATTGATACATGATACTAAATATCACTCAGCCTTCTTTACAAAATGTTGAAAGAGAATATTATATCAAATAAATAAATAATAAATAAATAAAATAAATAAATATTATAGGACATTATTACACAAATTGACTAAGTCCCACAGTAAGCTCAATAAGGCTTGTGTTGAGGGTACTTAGACAACGATATATATAATATACAAATATTTATAAATACTTAAATACATAGAAAACACCCATGACTAAGGAACAAATATCCATGCTCATCACACAAATACATGCCCTTACCAGGATTTGAACCCGGGACCATCAGCTTCGTAGGCAGGGTCACTACCCACTAGGCCAAACCGGTCGTCAAATGATATATATTATATCAAATTTGGTTTAATATCTTCTTCCTCGCGTTGTCCCGGCATTTTTCTACGGCTCATGGGAGCCTGGGGTCCGCTTGACAACTAATCCCAAGATTTGGCGTAGGCACTAGTTTTTACGAAAGCGACTGCCATCTGACCTTCCAACCCAGAGGATAAACTAGGCCTTGTTGGGATTAGTCCGGTTTCCTCACGATGTTTTCCTTCACCGAAAAGGGGCTGGTAAATATCAAATGATATTTCGTAGGTACATAAGTTCCGAAAAACTCATTGGTACGAGCTGGGGTTTGAATCCGCGACCTCCGGATTGCAAGTCGCACGCTATTACCGCTAGGCCACCATGCTTTTTCAAATTTGGTTTAACATATAAACGTTTAATATAAGGAAAATATTAGGAGCAATGGAAACCTTATAAATTTATAAGGGCCAATTAACATAACCGACTCCTAATCACGTAACGTAATAGATAAGAAATTTCGACCTTAAAGAAACTTATCTTTCACACAGTAGGTCACACGTGTTATCTACCCACGAAAACATTACTGGAATAGTTCCATTGCCCATACCAAATCCGTTTTTAAATTAAATTCACAAGAGTCGTACTAAAATAGGTTTCTTGTATGATAAAGAGTGAGAAAAAAGCGAAAAAGCTATGCAACTTTGTTATCCTAAAATTATAGCGACGCAAAGAAGTCCACAATCTACAGAGGTAAATAAATCTTATAAAGGTATTTGAAATAGCCAATAGCGAAGAACAATTTACGCGAGTGTAACCGTTATTTTTTTATATATTTTTTTTCTTATATAATATGACATTATTACACAAATTGACTAAGTCCCACAGTAAGCTCATTAAGGCTTGTGTTGAGGGTACTTAGGCAACGATATATATAATATATAAATACTTAAATACATAGAAAACACCCATGACTCAGGAACAAATATCCATGCTCATCACACGAATAATTGCCCTTACCAGGATTTGAACCCGGGACCATCAGCTTCGTAAGCAGGGTCACTACCCACTAGGCCAAACCGGTCGTCATTATTATTCTTTGAATATTTTTAAATATGTCTCACTAAAGTTTAATTTCGAGTGCTCTTCATATTTAGGGGCAGCGTTAAAATAATAGAATGTTTGAAGTAGGTAGTAAAACATATTACACAATTAACTATAAAATGTTTTTCTGTTCGTATAAAATATGGATCCATTCTAATTAAATAAAGTAATAAAAAGTTTGCCTTGGAAAAAACCGTTGATTCAAAATGTGTATTCGTAATATTAAAATGTGATGTCATCCTAATTGGAGAAGCATTGCAGTTCAAGACATTGTGTACTACTATAAACATATTGATTTAAACAAATAATTAATATTATTATTAAAGCCGGTAAAATAATATTAATCCAACTAGATACTCGTAATATATGCATTAAAAACACATTTCCAACTATATCATATCAAGTTCATAAACAATTAAAATAAGCGGTAAAGACTTACAGAATATAAGTGTATTCATGTTGCTATCCAGTGTTGCTTGCGCGCCCACCAAACATTAACTAAAACCGGTCGGCCAGTACGATTCTTATATATCAAGCTCACCTTCTGACCAAGTGACCACTACAATCGCAAAACCCAAAAAAGGCACGAACCCGAACTATTTCATAAGGACTTACGACTTTTTTCTACTACACGCTTAAGCGTACAAACATCATAATGTCAGCTAGTGCACTGCGTATTAGCTAATGAACGACCAAGTGGTAAATTGTTTTGGAGTTCCCCGTATCAGACTTTGTTTTGAATGATATCACACCTTTCTGAAGGCCTAATTTATTAGGAAAAGAGTTTTAAACTTAATGTGATAATCATCTATTCCTTGTATTTTATTAAAAAATACGCGTATAGAAATAGGAACGTAAATGTAGTTATACTAGACGGTTTTAGTTATATCAATTTTGGGGGCTCAACTAGATTTTAACAAACCTATTAGGTATTCAGCTAAACTGTTTTACAAAAAATACGTTAGTATAATTTTTCTATGTACACCTACATACAAAAATAGTTTAAGTACATACGTAAATATATTATAATAGGTAACATTTTATATGTTCTTTGTAATCTACGAATGTTATTTTATTTTCCTTTGACAATAAATATTCAACCAACTGATTTTCATTCTCAAACATATTAAAAACGGTAGCTAGATTGCAATGATTTATACTGTAGAGTAATAAAAACAGGTCTTATTGTCTAATAGAAATTATCATACAACGTGACCGATATTAATTGCTTTTGAATGTATATTTCATACCTAATCTGAATTTTCATTTTTAATAATAATAATAGTAGCTTATCAATTGGACGGTTTCTTACATTTTAAATTATCACATTATTATTGACTTTTCCTTTTTAAGATTATTGATTTTATTGTAAAAATTACATATGATGAGACCAGTAATGCAAATAGAGACAATTAAGCAAAGCAGAGGCCGGCCAGCCGTCACCTGGAAGAGAACCATCGAAAAAAACTTAAAGCTAATAATATAGACGCAGTGACAATACAAAATAGATTGTTGTGGCGAAAACGTCCATACGAAGAGAACTGACCCCAAGTGATATGGGAACATAGCTAAGAAAAAGAAAGAAAGAAATACTAGTAGTCAATTGTCAGAATCTTATTAATTACGTGGATGATCGTGACGATGACTCAGAATTTGCGCCTTACGTACATGCATAACTTATTTGCACCCATTTTACTTATTTGGGGACACTTAACGATTAATATTACTTTTTCTAATTGTTTTCTTGTGGGTTAACATTGATAATTAGACATGTTTTCTCATTAAATACTTATCATTAGTAAATAAAACTAGCGCCGGGTTTTTCGACGACTCATATTAAATTATAATTCGGTTACGAGTCTGTATTTGCACAAATTTAAATATCGTTCCAAAGAATGTGTGCACTGTGTACTAAAGAATGTAACGGTATTTTTAAATTAGCATCAAACATCAAGCTATACAGTAATCATCATTTCATCATCATCATGAACTTAACAGTTATTCTCTTGTCGGTGGAGTATCTTCCAGCTTTTCCTAGCTTGCGCCAGCTCTTTGACTTTTTGATACGACACGACCCCTACTTTTTCTTTCGCTTGATCTTAGTAACTTCGTCTGGGTTTTCCTTTACCTCGCTTGCTTGCTTCCTATTCGCCCCTCCAGGATAGGTTTAAAGAAGTGATCGTGTCGTATTCATATATAACGTATAGAGTAAAAAGATTATAAATAGATCGAACTATTTTTTTAGTCCGGTCAAGGTCATATAATTTTTATTAGTCTAATTTGATGTCTTTCCGGACGTATCTATCGACGACGACATCCTGACAAATTTAATAAAAAAAGGGTCTTAACTATTACGTGCGCGAACGTGGCTTGCGAATCCAAATTTTGTTTTGGAAGTCCGGCAACATGAAACACAGTAGAGTCAGATGTGTTGTTTGTGTAATGGTAGGAGGGCCTTGGCCGAGTTTTTCGTAGCTGGGGTTTGGCGTCAAGATCTTCAAGTCGGGTGTGTTGGAATCGTTTGCCCAGTAGTACCTACACTAAATCAGTCAGTAGCAGTGCCTCCCCTCGTTTTCCTCACTCGACCCTGTTGTTTGTATTTTGTATTGTATTTTCCCAGAGTTGTGCCGTTCCCGAGAAATTTCCCTGTTTACTATGGTAAATATTCTCGAGCGAGAACATTCCCCATACAAAACTGAGAACGCCCTTGAAAACGGCACAACCTGTGGGCACAACTCTAGGTAGAATGCGTCCAAGTCATCCTGCCATCTCCTTCTCGGTCTCCGTGCACCCCGTTCTGCACCATCTATAGTACTGTGTCCAGTCAGTAACTATTTTGGCCAACCTTTCTGGGTGTATGCAGCAGATATATCCAGCCTAGCTAGAACATGATTGGCGCGACAGTATCTCGTGGCGAGATAGACTACCCGTCCCTCTTTAATTAGCATAGTTAGAAAAAGATGGGTAGTCTATCTCGCCGCGAGATACTGTCGCCCCAATCATGTGCTAAGCCTACAGCCTATATCGTGGCAATAACAAATTAAGTTTGAATTCGGAAGTTCCTAAATAGGCCTCCAGGTACATATGCTTTGCTTTCATCAGTTAGTTAAATAGAGTAAGACAGTGAATAAAAAAAATATGTAATTTTGGACGTAAGTGAACATTCTGTTAATTTAGGTTACGACATGCTCGTAGGATGAGCAGTTACTCTTGGCCTCATATTATCCGTTTTTCAATTTATTGTCTTGTTCTTTGAAAACAATACAACGTCAATAAAAACACAATGTATAATGTTTACCAGGGAAAATCTTTAAAAATATAATTTACTTGGAATACATGACTGATGTATTGTCAGTTCAAGGAATAACAAGTTCCAAGAAGAACACTATCGTGTGATTATTATCAGTTAGTGACAAAATTTAATAAATAAATATTATAGGATATTATTACACAAATTGACTAAGCCCCAAAATAATAAGAAAAGACTTAAGAGAAGTAAGGAACAAATGTAATCATTTTCCTTTTGTTCTATAGATACATATTTCTAAGAATAGATTATCGTCACAAACAATAGTAGCTATTTTCTTAATTGCCATTAGTTAAACAATTTTGAAAATAGACTTACCTATTTCTAATGAACTTGCACGATATTAAAGATATTCTGGTTCAGTTTTATCACCACAAGAACAAAAATGGAAACTACCGTACCGCGTACAAAAAAAGACGGCAAACAAATGAATAAGGTTTTCAAATGACTAAATACACACGCTTCCTATACCTACGTGGTGGGCAGTATACCTAGGCAAAATTAACATTTTAATTTATTTAATGTACTCCAATGAGATTCTATTCTAATCTTATCTGAGACGCCTTTAAAATATTTTCATCACACTTGCTCGAAAAAGTTCTTATTTCATGCAGTACTGAGGGACAAAGATCTATTTTGTTCCCGCGGGAGTTATGGATTGTGAAAAAAAAAAGGGAGTTATAGCTTTTTTTTTTAATTATGTCACTTTTACATACAAACCAAGTACTTAGCATAAATGAGTTTTACTTTTAAAATACTGACGTTTATAATTTAATATTTTTGTTTATGTTTAAAATTAAATAATTCGATTAATTTAACAACCGTTTAAAATATTTTTACATAATTATTAATCGTGGCTGAATGCCGAAGAGGTCTGTGCCCTCGATACTAACCTGTCAAGAAATTACAAAATGGCGGACGAATGTTTGATATGTCACCGTATTTAAGAATATAGGGAATAACGCCCAGTTAATATTGTGATATTGTTAAAATTTAAAGACAAAATGTATACTTCTTATTTGCCCACCCTGTATGGCTACCGATATTTACCTTACTCGTAAGTAATAGTTATTTGTGTCCCAAGGGAGGAAAAGTAGGGAATTGCGTGCCACGTGTAAAATTGTTACCCGAGACGAAGGCGAGGGTGACAAACACGTGGGATGGAATGTCCTACGTTTCTTCCCGTGGTGCGCATACTATTTTTCTGCTTGACGGAGGCGGAAAGCGGCAACTTCTGCCCAGAGGGCAGAAAATATAATTTATTGCACCACAAAGAAAACAAATGTAAAACATATTTACAATATAACTACGGTTAATACTAATGTTAGATTAGAAGTACTTACTTAGTTTCATTATGTTTCTCGTAGAGACTCAGTTTTGTTAAAATCATCGTTTTTATGCTAACGGCCCGATTTAAGATACGTCAAATATTATCTATAGCAAATTTTGGACGTAGCTTAAAGTTCAAATCAGGCCGAAATTCTTGGACAGTTATTTGTAATCTTTATCCTTAAAATCTTTTTTGGTTAGTGTGGTTGTGTTTATTCAATAAATCTCATCAAAACATTTTCATGTAAAATGTGGCTAAGACAAAACCATGAGGCTCGCACTGTCAAAAAGTTATCAGAGGGCCTACCGCGAACCACGTTTGACGTGTTGCCTCTCTGTCGCACTTGTAACTTCGCACGTAAATATGACAGAGAGGTAACACGTTGAATGTGGTTCGCGGTAGGCCCTCAGATGTCATGTAGAGCAAAGCTTCTAACACTACAAGCCCTAACTTCACAAGCTCTACACCTTAGTCAAAGTATGTCAAATTTAACTTACAGGATTTGAGCCACACTAACTAACAAAATTACATACAAACAGTAGGGCTATGGTCGCCACTTTATCATTTGTCACCATGCCTGTCATGTACTAACAAGTATGTAAGTGCGAAGGTGACGGGCATAGTGATAAGTGATAAAAATGGAACCATGCTGCCACCGCAGGGCACGTTAAATAACGACGTACGCGTTTGCGTTGTCTCATTTTGTATGGGATTTAGAAAAAGCGCGCCAAGTGGTACGTTTGTAGCGCATGTAACTCCTCTGGAGTTGCAGGCGTACATAGGCTACGGTGACTGCTTACCATCAGGTGGGCCGTATGCTTGTTTGCCACTGACGTAGTATTAAAAAAAAAAACTCAAAATCCCATACAAAATGAGACTTAACGCTAAGGCGTACGTCACGTTTTGCTATAGAATAAATTTACACTAGGGGTACAGATAACGCTAGATTGACATTGATGTTTTGGTTAGTAGGTACTAATATATAGAGGTATATTATCTTGCTGACCGTGACCTTTACCTATCAATCCCAATTAAAATAAGTATTGTATCATGTGCTCTCATTATAGACATATTTTCATACTTGTTTTCTTCTGTTTCAGTGGTATCTTACTTTTTGGAATAACAATAACAAGGATAGGTAATATGAAAGGTACAAGATAAAAAGATGGATTTACAAGTATATTCACAACTTTTCTATAATAGCAGGAAAGAAATTGTGTATTGGGTAATAATATTCAAAGCAAAGCGGGGTATATTTATGAAGAAGGCGAGGCTCAGAAATTGGTTAATAAATTTCCAAACTGTTACCATGTACTTGGCATAAAACCTTTTAATTTCGGTTATTTTCCGTTATTTTCGACCGGTTTTTAAGAAAACATTTCCATAAAATTTTTGACAGATTCAATAGGTTTACAACAATATATGGAGCACCTGGATGCCAGCTTACACCCTTCAACTCAGTCCATAGGCGCGCTGTACGAATCGTCGACGATCACAAACTCACAAGCGGCATTGAATCTTTAAGTCTAAGGAGAGACTCTGCCTCCTTGTGTTTTGTGTGTTATACCGCTTGTACAATGGGCTGTGCTCTGAAGAATTGTTTGACATGATGCCAACGGTCACTTTCTATCACCGCACCGCTCGCCGTCGGCAGGGTGTTCATCCTCATACCCTAAAGCTTGTGCGGTTTAAAAGGAATTTCCTCCCGCGGACGCTCCGGCTGTGGAATGAGATCCCTGCCGATTTTTTCCTGAGGGTATACAGTATGGGGTTCTTCAAAAAAGTAGTATACAGATTGTTAAAGGGTCGTCAACGCGCATTTAACATCTCTGGAGTTGCAGGCGTCCATAGGCGACGGTGACTGCTTACCATCAGGCGGGCCGTATGCTTGTTTGCCACCGACGTGGTATAAAAAAAACACTGGTTGTCTTTGTTAACATAGCACACTACTAGGCTGGCCAGCCCGTCTAGTCGCTCGTCGAATAAGTTATTCGAGCGAATTAAACCGGTTTATTTAGGTTACAATAAAGTTCTTTAATTATTGATGGAGTTGCAGGCGTACATAGGCTACGGATACTGCTTACCATCAGGCGGGCCGTATGCTTGTTTGCCACCGACGTAGTACATATAAAAAAAAATCACGTTCTTATAAAAGTTCGGAGTAAAATCGGAATAAACCGGTATTTATCGCTATTTTCAAAACCGGTGCCGAGCCATGGCAGAAGGAATAACCATCAGTGATATGTGTCAGATAAATTAAGTAGTTATCAGTCATGTGGACCGTTTCTTGAAGTCACAAGTCACAATATCCCAAAAACTTTGTCTATGGTAGTAGTGAAGTAAGAGTATTTGAATAGACGTTCAGTCACCTGCAATAATATATTACACAACGAAGGTCGCAAAAATATCTGACACGACCTTATTTGTAAAGCCTTAAGAGCGTGTCACATATTTTTGTGGCCTTTGAAGAATAACATTTTATTACATGTGACTGTCCCATATTTGAAATATGAAATTAAGACATGACATAATGCATTTTCACAAACTGTACACAACTTCATACAAGAGCTACTTTAGCTAACGTTTTTCCCATTAGCCCTCGTAAGGGTTCACCGAGGTTTGAAATTGGAAACGCATCCGTCAGCGTCAGGAAATTGTAGTCGCGAATGGCGCTGACGGGTCACGTGACTCATTACCTTCACGTTGTTAATATGGAGGCGCGGTGAGTTCATGTTCTCTCACTCTCACTGAGCGTAAGCGAGACGGCGTATGTGTGCCCGGGATCGCGGATTTCATTGTTTTGAGTTATTATTTTTTAGTTAGTTTTAACAAAAAAAGTGTATGTTAGCTCCGACGCACGACTGGAGTTTAGGTACTCCTTTCGAACGATTGTAAAAGGCATTATTAAATTAGAGATCAAAACCATGGACCTAGAATACTAAGTACGTAGTTCCGCTAAAACACAACTAGGATTCATCAAACACAAATTGAGACGTCAGTGCATTAATTGTTCGATGAAAAATATTAAATACGCCGGCATGCGTGGTCAAATGTTGTAAAAATTATACCGATTGAAAGAAAAAAAGAGATGGGATAAATTTTCATACTTAAGTTAAACAATTATCACGTTATTTTCGTAAAATACGATATTAATCCATGAAGTTGTACCTAAAGTGGAGGGCGCTACCACTTTTTTTGCCATACTATATTGAATCTTATCACCGAGCTAGAGAGGTTTCGTACCAAACTAGAGAAAATGTACTCAATCCGTCTAGATATACATTCGTGACACGCACACACTGAAACCGTCCGCCATTGCAGTGTCACAGCTGGTCGTCAGTGGCGCGGCCTCTGTCAAATTGTTCCTCTATAATCAAAACTCCGCAAATTGACAGTTATTTGTTGACATTGGAAAATAAAGTGTTTCCATTCATCTCTTGCTAAGGAATGCTCAAGATAAGTTGCGCACGAAATATAGCGTAATTTAACGTTTGATAAATAAATAAAGTAAATAATAGAAAAAATTGTAAATTTTCATGCCCATGGTCTTCTTCTTTGTCGTTGTATTCTTTGCAGAGTATCGTGCCCAGGTTATATTTACGAAAATCGATTTTTAAAGGAGTAATCTCCAACAAAAATAGATGAGTTCTATTTTTTTTTTAAATGCGCATTTTTAGATTTATAGCTTGTGTGCAAAAATTGTTAATTAAAACAAGAAATATTACTTTGCTAATCCGCGAGAAAATAACGTGTTAGTCAATCAGTGCTAACCCGTTATATTTACTTGCGTATTTTTACATGCAATTAATGTTCCCACCCTCCCACCGCAAAAATAAATACGCAAATAAATATAACAACCCACCACCAAAAGTACAAAACTCGACACGTGTTTCGCCTCTCTACGAGGCATCCTCAGGAGATGCTGGAGATGTTGACGGTCTGACACCCGACAACTGACTGAGCTGTCTAGAACGGTCGGCCATATTTATACCTTGACCAGTCCCCCTACTGTGCAAGTGTGAGTGAGATGGAAAAATTCGTAATAACGGCGATGACGCAACATTCAACTGTTCGTTAAGAATCATCCCCCTATTGTTGTACCTAATTATTTCCAACTGTTCCAGAACACTCAAACGCAATCCTTTCTCGCAAACATGTAAAATATCAAAAGAATGATTCTCAGGTAAAGCATGGCCACTGTCTATCAAGTGCTTCGCAAAATTTGACTTTTCTGGATGGTTGTGTCTGTATGACGCAACATGCTCCTTATACCTGGTAGTGAAATTACGGCCTGTTTGCCCCACATACACTTTATTACAATTATCACAAGTAAGCTTATAAACTCCAGATTTTTTCCCCATCTCGATCTTATCTTTCCCATTGCAAAGTTTAGAGTGCAAAGTGTTGTTTGTCCTAAAAGCCACAGGAATGTCGTTAGATTTTAAAATTTTGTAAATTGCATCTGACAATTTGCCAACATAAGTTATGCTCGCTTTGTATTTCTTAATCGGCTCAGAGGATCGTGCAGCATACAACATATTGTTGACTATACTATTTCGCTTTTTTCTGATGATTCCATCCACAACAGACTTATCATAGCCATTCGAAACTGCTAAATGATAAATATTATTTAGTTCAGCTCGATAGTGTTCATCAGAAAGAGGCACAGTCAACATCCGATGCACATAACAATGAAAAGCAGCCAACTTATGCTGCCATGGATGCGTCGAAGAAGCCGGGATAACCGAATCAGTATGTGTAGGCTTACGGTAAATTTGGAAATGATGCCTATTATTCACTCTCGAAATTGTTAAATCCAGAAAATTCAATGAGTTGTCTTGCTCCAGTTCCTTTTTAAACTTGATTTTCGGATGCTTACTATTAAGTTCAGTAATAAAAGCATCCAGTTGGCCCATGCTCCCCGTCCAACAAATAATCAAATCATCTACGTATCTAAAATAATATAATATATTATTATTGCCTACAATGTGCTGGTTCTCAAAATGGTCCATAAAAATATCCGCCATTAAAGGACTCAGCGGAGAACCCATAGCCAAACCATCACTTTGCAAATAATACTGTCCCCCAAATCTGAAATAATTTTGTTTCATACAAATCGCAGTAAGATCTATCAACTCATCTACCTCCCCTGGATGCAACCGTTGCTTTTCAAAAAGACCCCTAAGAATATCCAAAGTATCCCCATATGGCACATTCGTAAACAAACTGTCTACATCTAATGAAAGAAGGACAGCATTCTCTGGTATGTTAATATCTTTTATTTTCTCTATTAACTGCAAGCTATTCTTCAAACAATATTTCGGCTGGAACTGAGACTTCTGTCTAATAATACAATTCAACCTCTTAGCTAGATTATAAGTTGGAGCACCCAAGTAAGAGACCACTGGACGAACCGGAATATTATCCTTATGGATTTTTGGAAGTCCGTAAAGAAAAGGAGCTCGTGGATTCATAGGCACAACCATGTTCTTTTGATGCTCGGTTTCAAAAACAAACATAGAATTTTTTATTGCATGTCTGAGATCTTTCTGGAACCCTGGAGTTGGGTCCCTATGCAAGCTCGAAAAACCAACACCTTGAATAAGATCTAATACTTTCTGATTATATTGTCCCTTCCCCATGATCACAATGCAATTGCCTTTGTCCGCTTTTGAAACCACCAGATCATTGTCTTGCACTTTCTGTTGTATAGATCTCAGCACCAAAACATCAGAAACAGCACCCTCAGCCTGTGCTGGACTAGAACTCTTAATAACATTAGCTACCATGGTCTTCGTATCTACATCACCACGGCCCCGCACTATTGCAACCTCTGAATCCACTGCTAAATTCTCTAGAGTTCCCTGAGTTATTTTTGGCCGGAAATTATATTTTAATCCTTTTCCTAAAAGCCCAACTTCATTCTCAGCAAAGTCTACATTAGTTAAATTCTTTACGCGAGGATGGAAATCATGGTGTGTTGTTGGTTCCATTTCCCTCCTCCTTAAAAATGAACTAGAACTTGACTCTGTTAACCTATGCAATTTATTAAGCTGGGTGGTATACATGTCGTGTGCAAGTTCTGAAGCAAAGTACCTCGCCTTTTGATCCAGTATATCGAACTCGAGATTATGCAACTTAAACGAAAGTTCTGAATATAACACCTTAAGATGTAACTTCAAATTATCTCTAACTGAAAACCAGTGGCGAGATTCTTCGTTCAACCAAATTCTCTGAGCCCCATTAATAGCCAACCTAGCAGCCCTAGAATTACTACTACTGCGAACATGGATGTAATTAGGAACAACCTTTAAACGCTTGCACTGTTGGTTAAACCAAACATTCTGGACAGCTGCACGATGTTGTTTAGTTAGTTTAACGTAAAGTCGTGCCTGTTCGGCCACGCAAGCCGTTTTCAAATAATTAATAGAATCAGGCGTTACTTTGCGGAAATCCATGCTAATTAAAACAAGAAATATTACTTTGCTAATCCGCGAGAAAATAACGTGTTAGTCAATCAGTGCTAACCCGTTATATTTACTTGCGTATTTTTAATTAATTGCATGTAAAAATACGCAAGTAAATATAACGGGTTAGCACTGATTGACTAACACGTTATTTTCTCGCGGATTAGCAAAGTAATATTTCTTGTTTTAATTAGCATGGATTTCCGCAAAGTAACGCCTGATTCTATTAATTATTTGAAAACGGCTTGCGTGGCCGAACAGGCACGACTTTACGTTAAACTAACTAAACAACATCGTGCAGCTGTCCAGAATGTTTGGTTTAACCAACAGTGCAAGCGTTTAAAGGTTGTTCCTAATTACATCCATGTTCGCAGTAGTAGTAATTCTAGGGCTGCTAGGTTGGCTATTAATGGGGCTCAGAGAATTTGGTTGAACGAAGAATCTCGCCACTGGTTTTCAGTTAGAGATAATTTGAAGTTACATCTTAAGGTGTTATATTCAGAACTTTCGTTTAAGTTGCATAATCTCGAGTTCGATATACTGGATCAAAAGGCGAGGTACTTTGCTTCAGAACTTGCACACGACATGTATACCACCCAGCTTAATAAATTGCATAGGTTAACAGAGTCAAGTTCTAGTTCATTTTTAAGGAGGAGGGAAATGGAACCAACAACACACCATGATTTCCATCCTCGCGTAAAGAATTTAACTAATGTAGACTTTGCTGAGAATGAAGTTGGGCTTTTAGGAAAAGGATTAAAATATAATTTCCGGCCAAAAATAACTCAGGGAACTCTAGAGAATTTAGCAGTGGATTCAGAGGTTGCAATAGTGCGGGGCCGTGGTGATGTAGATACGAAGACCATGGTAGCTAATGTTATTAAGAGTTCTAGTCCAGCACAGGCTGAGGGTGCTGTTTCTGATGTTTTGGTGCTGAGATCTATACAACAGAAAGTGCAAGACAATGATCTGGTGGTTTCAAAAGCGGACAAAGGCAATTGCATTGTGATCATGGGGAAGGGACAATATAATCAGAAAGTATTAGATCTTATTCAAGGTGTTGGTTTTTCGAGCTTGCATAGGGACCCAACTCCAGGGTTCCAGAAAGATCTCAGACATGCAATAAAAAATTCTATGTTTGTTTTTGAAACCGAGCATCAAAAGAACATGGTTGTGCCTATGAATCCACGAGCTCCTTTTCTTTACGGACTTCCAAAAATCCATAAGGATAATATTCCGGTTCGTCCAGTGGTCTCTTACTTGGGTGCTCCAACTTATAATCTAGCTAAGAGGTTGAATTGTATTATTAGACAGAAGTCTCAGTTCCAGCCGAAATATTGTTTGAAGAATAGCTTGCAGTTAATAGAGAAAATAAAAGATATTAACATACCAGAGAATGCTGTCCTTCTTTCATTAGATGTAGACAGTTTGTTTACGAATGTGCCATATGGGGATACTTTGGATATTCTTAGGGGTCTTTTTGAAAAGCAACGGTTGCATCCAGGGGAGGTAGATGAGTTGATAGATCTTACTGCGATTTGTATGAAACAAAATTATTTCAGATTTGGGGGACAGTATTATTTGCAAAGTGATGGTTTGGCTATGGGTTCTCCGCTGAGTCCTTTAATGGCGGATATTTTTATGGACCATTTTGAGAACCAGCACATTGTAGGCAATAATAATATATTATATTATTTTAGATACGTAGATGATTTGATTATTTGTTGGACGGGGAGCATGGGCCAACTGGATGCTTTTATTACTGAACTTAATAGTAAGCATCCGAAAATCAAGTTTAAAAAGGAACTGGAGCAAGACAACTCATTGAATTTTCTGGATTTAACAATTTCGAGAGTGAATAATAGGCATCATTTCCAAATTTACCGTAAGCCTACACATACTGATTCGGTTATCCCGGCTTCTTCGACGCATCCATGGCAGCATAAGTTGGCTGCTTTTCATTGTTATGTGCATCGGATGTTGACTGTGCCTCTTTCTGATGAACACTATCGAGCTGAACTAAATAATATTTATCATTTAGCAGTTTCGAATGGCTATGATAAGTCTGTTGTGGATGGAATCATCAGAAAAAAGCGAAATAGTATAGTCAACAATATGTTGTATGCTGCACGATCCTCTGAGCCGATTAAGAAATACAAAGCGAGCATAACTTATGTTGGCAAATTGTCAGATGCAATTTACAAAATTTTAAAATCTAACGACATTCCTGTGGCTTTTAGGACAAACAACACTTTGCACTCTAAACTTTGCAATGGGAAAGATAAGATCGAGATGGGGAAAAAATCTGGAGTTTATAAGCTTACTTGTGATAATTGTAATAAAGTGTATGTGGGGCAAACAGGCCGTAATTTCACTACCAGGTATAAGGAGCATGTTGCGTCATACAGACACAACCATCCAGAAAAGTCAAATTTTGCGAAGCACTTGATAGACAGTGGCCATGCTTTACCTGAGAATCATTCTTTTGATATTTTACATGTTTGCGAGAAAGGATTGCGTTTGAGTGTTCTGGAACAGTTGGAAATAATTAGGTACAACAATAGGGGGATGATTCTTAACGAACAGTTGAATGTTGCGTCATCGCCGTTATTACGAATTTTTCCATCTCACTCACACTTGCACAGTAGGGGGACTGGTCAAGGTATAAATATGGCCGACCGTTCTAGACAGCTCAGTCAGTTGTCGGGTGTCAGACCGTCAACATCTCCAGCATCTCCTGAGGATGCCTCGTAGAGAGGCGAAACACGTGTCGAGTTTTGTACTTTTGGTGGTGGGTTGTTATATTTATTTGCGTATTTATTTTTGCGGTGGGAGGGTGGGAACATTAATTGCATGTAAAAATACGCAAGTAAATATAACGGGTTAGCACTGATTGACTAACACGTTATTTTCTCGCGGATTAGCAAAGTAATATTTCTTGTTTTAATTAGCATGGATTTCCGCAAAGTAACGCCTGATTCTATTAATTATTTGCAAAAATTGTTAACAATTTTTAATGGTGATTTTAAACTTGTTCGTGTTTTTTTTCTATGAAGCGAAAGTTGTTTAATCAAGTTACGAATTGATAACGTTACTAAAGAAAGGCTGCAAGATTGTTACCGAGATTGCAACCGAATTATGATCCATAAAACCACATTCTGAAAAAACATGAAATTTGACATGAACAATCAAGTAACATTTTAATATTATAGCCCTTCTCGTAGTTGCGTATTCAATTAATTATGTACTTACTAACGTTATTATGAATTTAATTGTACTACTACGACGAAAATTATACATTTTAGAGTGAGATAACGTGATAAGGTGCATAAATAAAACACTGCTATAAAAGTTTTACAGGTGTTAAGACGAACGTGGAGGACCCACGCAAAATCACCCCTTCATACAAACCCTGGTGTCTTAAGGGCTCCCATGCAATTATTTTCCCGCATATTTTTAATTTTCGCATATAAATAGTGGTTTAAAGGCACAACCAGAATTAAATAAATCGTCATAGATTAGCAACAAGCTTAATTTTCAAAGAGATAATCCCAAGTCACGATTTAAATTAAGCCAAAGATATTTATATTAAGATTATTCATTGCCGAGCGGGATTAAACATAAACAATAGAAGCTTAATCAACTAATGGAAAGCAAAGATTCGCGAATTTAATAAGTCTTCCTCGTGGAGTTAGAAACGGTACTGGAAAGTGCACAAACCAAATGGTTTGTGCACTTTCCAGTACCGTATTTAACTCCACGAGGACTTTTTAGGGTCCGTACCCAAAGGGTTTAAAACGGGAACCTGTTACTAAGACTTCGCTGTCCGTCTGTTACCTGGCAGGATAGTTAGACAGTTGTAATTTTCACAGATGATGTATTTCTGTTGCCAAAAATACTAAAAAGTACGGAACCCTCGATGGGAGAGTCTGACTCGCACTTATCGGGTTTTTTGTAAGTGTGATTTCTACAGAGCTTCCTTTTTGGAAATCATTCAAAAATGTAGCCATCAATGAAAATGACAGAAGAAAGTTAAAAAAATTCAATGTCCCCCTTCTGTTACTTAATGAAAACTATGAAAAGTGTGGGTACGACAAGGAGACACGACATAAATAACACTTTCTCTGCCTATCCCATAGAACACATAAGACCATCCCGTTCGGTATTGGTATTATTATTACGTTCTCTTATGTATATGCTTAAAGTGCAGTGAGTTCAGGTCATTATCCGAATGCAGCTCGCTGAGCACTGAGCGGACGGCCGTGCGTGCTTGGGATCGCGGATATCATTGTTATTTTTAGTTCGTTTCCACAAAAAAAAGTTATGGATGAGTTCGATCAAATATCAGATCACGTTTTTATTGGAGTTCTCTTAGCATGCACCATAGTTCTAGAGTTCCTGATACTTTATATCAATAGTTCTGGCGTTTTTATCATAAAAACCAATACTATGGACTTTTACCAAATGATATGCTAACTTCACACACTAGCATATCATTTAGTTTCAAATGGAATAAAAAAAATTATATTGCCTTGTCACGTGATAACAAAGAGTTCCAGACACAAAAAAGACATCTCTGAGACCATTAATTACAATTTTAAATTATTTTAACGAAACTCTTATGAAATAAACTAAAATATTTTTAAAAGTTCTAGGAATTATTTGGGTCTCCATTTATAGCTGTGAGTCTAATTTATAAAAAACTTTCATTTTGATAACTTTTGTGCAAAAAGAATTACAAATTGTTTGTAAGACGTTCTTGTGATTTTCTTCTATTGGGCCGGGAGAAAGTTGTTTAATCAGGATGAAGTTAGTAGAGAGGGCTCAAAATTGCTATTTACATTTTTTGGCAACCGTATTAAGTATAATGAAAAAAAATGCTACAATGAAAAAAATTCAAAACCGGACAAGTGCGAGTCAGATTTGCCAATTTCCGTACTTTTTAGTATTTGTTATAGCGGCAACAGAAATACACCATCTGCTTAGCTATCACGGTTCATGAGATACAGCCTGGTGACATACGGACGGACGGACGGACAGCGGAGTCTTAGTAATAGTGTCCCGTTCTACCCTTTAGGTACGGAACCCAAAAACTGTTGGCAGAACGCCACTTTAATACTTCATCTTAGCACTTTCCAGTGTTAGGTATATTGTAACTCCATGTTTTTCTGCAGCCGATTGTGTTCTATTGTTTGAAATGTTAGCTTTGATTTTGCATTTTACATATTACTTCTAGCTCAACGAGGGGGGGGGGGAGCGGGCATACATAGGCTACGGAGACTTCTTACCATCAGGCGGGCCGTATGCTTGTTTGCCACCGACGTAGTATAAAAAAAAATTGTCTTCGGTTACCTACTGCGATAGTTTACTCATGAAATAAAACTATGAAACCGGATTATATCGCGTGTCACCCATTGACCACGAGCGCTGTAAAGGGTTCGAAACGTCGGGATATATTATAAATTCATTATACGCGATATACTAATAAACTTTGTATCCGCTAAGTTCGCGGAGGCGCACACGGACGACTTTTTTGCGATTATACGCAACACTGGGTGGCAGTAACAATAGTATCCTGAAAACGTTGGCAGGTAAGATAGATGCACCATTACTCGAGCAGTGGAATAGTCTGCATGTGGCAACAACAGATGCTGAGAAATGGTGCATCTAGATTGCCTAGATTTTATTTTAGATTTTAATTTATTTTATTTATTTTATTATAATACTTTTTGTGTTGTATTAATGTGCCATGTGTGTGTGTGTTTTAAGTTATTTGTAAGTTCTATGTCACTAACCCCAATTAATTTTAAGATTCTTTGTACTGTACTAACACTATATGCATCTCCCTAGATTCGATACAAATAAATAATTGAATTGAATTAATCTAGTGTAATGATTATTGTGTAGATGTAATATTTATAACAATGTATGCTTAATAAATGAATATTTTAAGTGTTCCTCTCTGGACTTTTATAGTGCTACCTGCAGTGTACTACTATTCGTTATTGTGACAAAAACGTCTGTCTAATTTTTTTTTGTTTTTTTTTTGTTTTATATAACTTGCGATGCTCACTGATTAACTTTTGTTTTAGTATATATTCTCATTAGGTGAAATGTAAAATTTCTTTTGAGATAAATAAAGTTCTTTAAACATTATATGAACATAATCCGTTTTCATAGTTTTATTTTAATAAAAATAAAATGGAACGTACCTACTACACCATATTTAGAAAATATGTCCTAAGGTAAAGACATAGAAAACCACAGGCAAAGACGCTATAGTATTTTTCAAAGTCGATGGGTAGGGTGACAGGTGTCATTTCCATATAATTTATAACCTAAAACGCCAAATCCCGCAAAATTATATTTAAAGTGACACACATCGAGTTTGAAAAATACTACAATCAGATTAAGTACCTATCAAAGTTTTCCATATGTGTTATTCAACATCCTCTGAATCCCAACTAATCTTGTGCGAAGTTCAAACGGGTTTGGTCGCTTAATTAGGATCCAATAGTTAAATGTTGGCTTCCAATCGAAACGATCTCGTGGAATTGTTGTATTTGACTTGCTCTTACCCGAGATCCGACGAGGGTAATGACTTTGCGAATTCGGTAGTCTTTGGCGAAATAGAAGTAACTCAATAACCGGGCGTATATTTATGGCAACTAAAAAACGTCTTTATGAGATGGACACCAAATGGATCATCCATGCCAAAAGTAAGGAAAGAAGTAATAAGAATACAATACTCATACTCATTCTTTATTGGTAATAGGTAATTACATGTCAACTTACATAAATAGTACAAATAACATATAAAAAGGAATTAAAATTACAACACGTTAATTAAAATACATTAGCTACTTGCGTAGGTATAGATTTTCATTAATATTTCGCAGTCAGAAATTTTTGTATATTATAGAACAAACGCTCAACAAGCCAAGCTTTAAGATTATTTTTAAAGATTAACAAACTAGGTGTGTCTGTTATTACTGATATTAGATTATTATACTCAGAGGGGCCCATGACGCGTATAGTTTTTGCCGTCTTTGCTAAGCCACCGCTGCTAGTTTGTATCCATGTCGTGTAATATGGTCGCTTTTGTCACCCCACCTGGGTAATTTTCTGGGTATTTATCTTTAAATTCTATACAAATCCTCTTTATTGCACAACCTCAAAATAAATTTACATGGAAACATATATAATACATGAAGAGAGAGGTAAACAACAGACAGCCTTATCGCTACAGAGCAAACAAATATTTAATGAATATTCACAAGTTAAACAGAAAATTCATAATCTCCCAAAGTTCAAGACATCCGACCAAAAAGGGTCAGTCGGATCGCTAGAAACTTAATAATGTTATCGGATTTAGCTAACGAAGATATTAATTAAAATCTGTAACTTCCTTAATTAAGTAGGTGAGATGCTTTAACGCCTTAGGCTAATATTTAGACGTTTGGATATATAAACGTTGGTAATAGCATACAGAAAGTCTACTATATAAACAAAATAAAGGTCACGGAGGCATATCTCTTCAAGTGGCATATGTCGTTTTTGAGTTATTGGAATTTTCATTTTATTTCAATTAATCAAATTTGAAATTTAATTTACACAATCGGTCGGGAGTAGCTATGGGCAATTTCCGAAACATTTCACATATTTCCTTAAGGGTGACATATTTCAACTGTTGAAAATTACATAATTGACAGGAAATGTTTCTGATAGAAATGTTACCGAATAAATTTCACTTAAATTTCATGTAACCTATCCGCTATTTCTGACGTCAGTGGAACGGATTGTTGTTGTTCAGTAGCCGCGTGGCTAAAGGGTAATCATACCGGGTCGTTATACGATGGATGGAAGTTCAAGACCATGTTACGCTGCGCCCTATTTCCTTTCTATTATTTTTTTATAACATATCTGTTATTTGTTTTGCTTCGTATGTAAATGAAATTTCATTTTACTCTCTCTGCTCTTATATTCGTTATCCTAATAACCCATAATATTCGTAATGTTTCTATTGAGCATTATAGATTCCGCTTGGCGTTGTTATTTGACATGCTGTTAATTCTGATATAAAAATGTGGTGAACAGTTTTGAGACAAGAAAGTAGGCAGAGCTTTAATTATATATCTAAACATAATATAATATCAAAGATGCCCCGCCGCGCCGCGTCTATGTCTGTTCGCTAAAAACTCGAAAAGTAAGAAAAAAATAAAGAAATATAAGCGAAGTTTTCCATATGAAACTTACAGAAACTTACATGAAATTTAAGTGTAAGTTTCACTTTGGAAACTTACAAGCTGCCCATCACTAGTCGGGTGTCGACCGCCTACCACTCCAAGGGGTATGGGTTTTGGTTTGGTTGGATTTTCCCCCGTCTCCCGAGCGTCGGCGTCTAGTCAACTCAGCTGCAGCGCAACGCAACGTTGGCGCAACTGTGCAGCGACGCCATTTTCCATAGCGCTGACTAACGACGTAAATTATCAAAATATCACCACCCTAACCACTTGGTCTGGCAATGGTCTTGGTATGTTGAAGAGCACGGGTTTTACTACCAAATATTTATTACCAGATACTTAACAAAATCTTACTTACTAATAAGTACACTTAAAAAATACTTGTCGTTTAAGTCTTACTATGTGGGGCATAGTACGTTTTAAAGGAGTAGGTTACTTAGTTTTCTTTAAAACCAACGCATTAAGCCGTAAATCCGTTACCAACTTATTATCTGGCACGAGTATGATAAATTAACTTATTATATTATATATTTAAACACAGTTCCAGTTAAGTAGGTTAAGTAAATAGATCAATCCTTGGTCATCCGTGACCTTTCTCAGAAATTAGTCTTATCGAGACTTTGCAACATAATAGCTAAGTCATATCTCTTTTTAGATATTGGCATCAAAATCATTATTTACCGTAAACAGTGCCTCCTCGCCACTGGGTAAGTGTAATCCAATAGTTTTTATTATATGAAAATTATATCACAATCTCGTTTAAGTGGTACAACTAACGGTCAACGGTCAAGCAGCGATGGTCTTTTTTAAATCGGCATATAAATTATTATCAACATACCTGCCTTAATTAAACAAAATCTTTATAATTTAAATTAAATTTCGAATTTGGAAGCATATTTTGAAGCAAAGTATTTCGGCACATTTTGCGTTATATCATAAAAGCCATGAACTTTTTCATCCAATGGTATCTACAACAATCATGTGCTATACATATCTTACTCTTGTCCAGCGGTTCTCTACTAATTTAACCTGACCGTCTAGCATGAGTTACGTTCTCGCGCGCGAGTCCATACTTGAAGTCGCGCAAAATGTATGGAGTTGCGCGCGAGAACGCAACTCATGCTAGCAAGTCACATTATTATTATTGGGGTTTTGTGGGCCTTTGATTGCCACGTCGACCAGGAAGTGATCTATTGTGACTGCCTTTTAAAGTTCATTACTGATGCCCGTTGAATACAGGAAATTCTAGATTCTTTAAGCCGTAATATTACTACCTTATAGGGTTGCAATACGTGTCGCCCTAAGTGGGTACTTCTTTTTGATATTAGTGGTTCACAGAAACAGAGAATGTGAATTGCAGTCTCCTCTGACTCCTTGCAGATACTGCATGTCGCATCTTGTTTCTTCCCAATTTGAAACATGTGTTTGTTCAACTTACAGTGTCCAGTCAATATTCTGGTCACTGTGCAGGTTTTGTATCTTTTGAGCTCTAGAAGCTCCTTAGCAAATTTCCTGTTGAAACCTTTGATTAGAGCTTTTGAGTGTTCTTGTCCTTTGACTTCCTTTTAATTGTTTTTTTCTAAGTTGTTGAGCAGAGAATATGCATCCCGTTTAGAGATTCCACAGAACGGTTCTGGGCCGACCAGGGGTGTGTCTGCGCCCTTTCTAGCAAGTTCGTCCGCTTCTTCGTTTCTTTTAATGTCGGAGTGCCCTGGTACCCATCTAAGTATGACTTTGTTGGAGTTAGCCAGTGCATTTAGGTTTGTTTTACAGTTCTGGACTAGTTTTGAGTTTGACTCAAGGGATTCCAGTGCTAGCAGAGCAGCCTGGCTGTCTAAGTTGATGTTCATGTCTTAGGTTTTTATCCACGTTAATCTCCAGACATTTGTTGATGGCGTAGACTTCTGCCTGGAAGATTGAGGCCTGTGTGCCCATACTGACGCTAGCTCTGAACTTAGGTCTCTCACCATAGATCCCACATCCTACATCATTGCCTTTCTTGGAACCATCAGTGTACCAAATATGGCTTCCCTCTTCGACGTACATTTAGTCGTTGGTCCATTTGTCTCTAGGAAGAATTTCTCAGTCAGATTATATGCCCACGAGGTGTTTCGGTACTCAGCACACGGGATCTGATTCTGGTTCCCCTACACCAAAAGTGGGGATGAATATATTTTTCGGGTCAACCCTATAGTGTGGGGTGTCGTTGGATAGATCTTTCAAAACTAATACAGGTTTTCCGTAACCATTTTTTGATAAACCATATATTCTCGAAAATAATCGCTATAAACGAAAATAAATATGGTTCCCCCTCTATTTCCCCTAACTTCTGAACCATGGGTCCAAAAACTAGGACAAAAATCGTGAAAATCAAGCTTAGTTAAGACTTTCAAGGAAAACTATAGCAAACCAAATCGGTCTAGCCGTTTCTGAGTTTATGCAAAAAATCTATTTTGACGGACAGGTAACTACAGAACCCTACACTGAGCATGGCCCGACATGCTCTTGGCTAGTTTTTTTTATATGATATTGAAGCCAAATGAGCAAACATATCCCCACCGCCACGTGGACATCGGCAATACCACAGGGTTTCTAAGTGCGTTAATTTCTCCTGCGATTAATCAACTGTGGAATCTCACTACATACGGTCCATATAGGGTTCAAACTAATTTGGTTGACTATACTAACGGTATGAAATGTCCAATGTAAAGTAAGCCCTAAATAGCTCAGCAATTAAAGTCCGTGACTGTATGAATGTAAGCTACATTTTCCTTCTGCACCGAGTAAATCGCAGTCCGGTCCGATGTGGCCTACCCGGTCGATGTTTGCGTCATCTGCATTTCCATGCCATAATAAACGTGGCTCTGCTCTTTGAGTACATACTGCAACGAGTGAATTATGATATGATGAAAACAGACGCCATCGCCCAAATGAGAATACTGCTGTCACTGGCAGGCCGCAACCATAGGCATGAATAAACACTATTAGGTATACAGAGCGCTAACAAAATTGTCATAGTTTTGTGAAGAGAAAGATTATAGAAGAGGCATTTATAAACTCACAGTGGGTCTTGGAGACTAGTGTTTGGATCGATTAACGTTTAGCACCACCTGCAGTGGCAGCATGGTTCCAATTTTATCGCTTGTCACTATGCCCGTCACGTTCGCACTTACATAGTTGTTAGAACGTGACAGGCATGGTGACAAATGATAAAGAGCCAACCATCTTAGCCCTACTGCATAGTTCCATTTTCATCGATTGTCACTATGCCCATCACTTTCGCGCTTAAATGCTTGTTAGAACGTGACAGGCATGGTGACAAATGATAAAGAGGCGACCATCTTAAGTATCTTACCCCTACTGACCACGTGTGTTAGTGTGAAGATATTTCATTAGCAATCGACTCGAGCTTGACATTCTAATTTTAAATATAGAATCTTTTAAATTCAACTGACATTTAAATCTTAGTATTCACTCTTCGTCCAAGTGTCAAAAAAAATTATATAGGTAACTGTGTTAATTCAACAATAAATAATTATGTAATATTCAAGAAAGTAAAGTGCCTTCCAATCATTTACTTGAGCTCCAAGAACCTCCTGTAATCGCTTCACCAATATATGTGATTTTCGGTAGAGAAAAAATCAGATCTGAATATCTATTTAATAGATATCTAATAATCTTAGTCAGGAAGAAAAAACACAGTATGTGTGACAGAGGTCATTAATGAATGAAAACAAATTTTCAATAAAGCTTCAATTAACTTGGAAGAACAGTAGAAAACCAACATATACTTTCCACTGTTTAGAGTAAAAGATAAAATTAAAATTTACCAAATGGGATACAACGAAACGACGTAGGAGCGCTTGACATAGACGGCGGCCACTTGAGGTTTAAAAGATTGCCGAGAGGTACGTAAATACTTTGCTTGCCCCAGAGCTTCCGTCTTATGCATGCTGAGCTAGTTTTATAGCTGCACTGAGCGAAGGCAATAACGAAAATATATTCGTCACTAGAATTTAAGAAAATCACATTTCATAAATATTTAAGACGAGAAAGGAAGGCCGATTCTCCATACAAAAGTAGTCCCCAGGATCTCTGGATATTGATATTTTGGAAAATATTTTTACATGTGACATTCTAATTTAATTATGTAATTTGATGTATATTAACCATAGCTATGCCCCTACGTTCGACTCTTTTCGATTTTTGTATTATTATTAAAAATAAGAGTGAAAAACAGATTTCATACAAAAAATGTAACGATCCTACAATAAACCTTCAAAAAAAAATCTAACGCAGGGGCATACCTGTGGTTGATTTGCAGCAATTTGTGTCAAAATATTTTCAATAATGTTAATATGCAGAGAGGAAAATGAGGACTACCTTTGTAGTCATAGTCATAGTCATCTATTAATAATATTATAAATATTACATGTCAGGTCATTAATCAAGGCATTATTCAGTTGCAATAAAACATTCACATTAATTAAAATATTTGGATAGGTACAATGTATGAACAGGTCATTTCGTTTAGGTCCTCCACTTTTGTCTTAAGGTTCTCAGTACGCTGAATATCTGTTTAACAGTAGGTACCTATACATA